>NW_024104340.1:1255000-1260414 GCF_003945595.2 Pipra filicauda | reverse complement strand
GTATTCTTAAGGCCAAATTGCCTATACAAATTTTTACAGAAGAAAATCCAAATGACTTTGGTTTTGATACCAAGGGAACATGGAAAACAGAATGAAAATTGTCTTTAAATGATGCAAAGTTCCTGCACAAAGGCTTGCATTGCATTTTAAAAGACTAGTGCAGTTGCTGTTATAAGGAATGAATTTATGTGTCTTGTTGCAAGTACAAAGAGAGCTTAAATTCATATACACAAAGAGCCATCAGGATTCTCTTTTAACTCTTAAATCCTTTTCTAGAAAAATGAACAGGAAAGAATAGAAAAACAGAAAAGGGTGTTTTGAAAAGCTTTTAGTAGATCCTGCTTTCTGCAGAACTGCAGATCTTACTTGTTTCAAGTAGCCTGTGATAGTTTGTTGGAAAATGATTGGCCACAAAAAATTCCGTTGCTTATTAAATATATATTTATTAAAATACATTTAAAAATCCTCAGATGATTGATCTACTTATTCAGACCCTTAAAAGCAAGAAAATAAGTAATGCACTTCAAACAGCACACCGTAAACTCAACCCATTAATAGTACTTGCAGTTGTGCTGTAGTGTTGTACTTTTGCAGGGAAATACCTTCCATGTCCAAAGGAATTCAGGAGTGGAGCATGTGCATTGGTTTGTATGATACTTCACCTCCAGCCTCAGTGCCATTAACATGGTCTGTTAACAGACTGCATGATAGGCATTCTTGTTTTGTTCAGGGGCCTGTAATAATTGGGCTAGAAATTGCTGATTGGATTCTGCATGCAAAATGCTGTTCTGTGGGTCTCCCATGTAACTTCCCTTCTGCACCTGGAGTGGGATGGTGGCAGCCCAGCATTTCCATGGTGGAAAATGCCAGCTGTTGAAGTACTGCCTTCAGGTTGTACCTCCAGGTTCTCGCTCTGGAGGAACCGAGTCAGTAACAGAGGTAGGTGGTTGTTCCCTGGGCTGTATCAACACTCTGGGTATAACTGTATTAACCCTGGTTACCTTTTCCTTGAGAAATTGTGTTAGGCTGCGAGAAGATCCTGACTCTAAATCTCAATTGCATACAGAATTCTTTGTTATACTTAATTTAAAATTTCTGTCCCATCACTTATCCTCAAAGGAGATTATTTCCTAACTTTCGTGTGTTTTTTCTGTTATATATCCATGAGACTCCCCTGAAGGCTAACAGAACCTGGTGAGGTGCACTAGGCTTCAGCTTTGTCTCAGTTTGTCCTGTTTCACAAAGTCTGACTTTTCAAAATAGATCAACCTGTTCTCACTATTCTTGTCTGTTCTTACTATTTAAATCCCAGTGTAACACACAGTTTCCAGAAGTAACTAAAATAATGTCTATGATTCCCCAAATCCTTATAGACAACACTCCAAGGACATTAATGTCAAACTCAGATAATTAAAATTTGTATCCAGCCAGGCTAATTAACCCATTAAAGCCAAAACGCATAGATGAGAATTTGTGTCAGTTTGGCATTAGTACGTTGTCATGTCGTGTCAAATCTGGTTTCGGTGGACTTCATTTCAACAATATGAATTGTGTTCCCCAATTATTTTCTCCTCTACCAGTGTATTTGTAGCAAGGAGAGGGCTGCTTCTTAAAAATGACTAATCGTGGTGTAGGAAATCCAGTCAAGTCCTTTCAGACTAATAAGGGAGCTGGGAAGGAGTGATCTAAATGTAAAGAGATCTTGCTGCCTGGAAATATTCAAATGCTGCTGTGTAGAGGAAATCTGCATATCCTGATTTCTGGTTCAAATACCTTTTCCTTTTGGCAGTTCTGGAAAACAGTCCTGGAGGCTCTGGCTGGTCTGTGGGGCTGAACTATCTTTCCGAGTGGTTTAGCTGAGACATGTAAATAGGAACTACACGGGTTCACCTGAAAGCCATGTCAGACTTTGCTCAGATTATTGGATGTGACAAAGTTGGACAACAGCCTCTGGTTCAATCCGTCTTAAAAGGCTCTAAGAAGCTTAAACCACGGGGTAGTAAGAGGAGGAGACTGTGGAGCCTCTCTTATTCTACTGATATTTTTATGGGGGTCTCAATTAATAAAAAAACCCCTGTAGTTTGTAGAGTGACTTGTTTCTCAGTAGTTACTGTGCATTTCAAAATTCAGTGAATTATCTTGGAGGCTTTTAGAGTGCGCAGTGGCAAGTTTAAAACACGAAACCCTGAGCTTGCCCTCCAGTTGGGTGAATGAGCCTTTTTCCAGGAGGCCCCTTCTTTGCTGAAGGGCCTGACCAAGGGAATGTCTCTCCTTTGGCCAGGCAGGAACCTCGGTTTTCTGCTGGCAGGGCAAGGTGAGCAACCTGGTGGGGCTGAGTGGGGACACCGGGATGGAGCGTCATGTAATCCCAGCTGTCCGCTGCTGTGCTGTGTGGCCTGGGGCAAGTCACTTAAACTGTCTGTTTCTTCATCTGTAAAATAGGAGAGAGTAACTCTTACCTCCCTCACAGATTAGTTAATGCTTGTACAGCATTTTAAAGTGAAACACTGTGTGTAACCACTCAGTGTCCTTACCTAACGGAGCAAACCAACGTGCTCCCATCTGAAAAGCAGCATCACAGCCTGGTGCTCCAGAAGCAGCGTAACCTGGATGGCTGTTGAACAATATTTAGATATGCAGGCAATGAGCGAGACACTCGTGGTGTTTAAGAAACAGCTGAGCACAACGTTTACTATGAATGTAAGATAACAACTTGACAAAAATCGATCCCAACAAGATGCTTATGAATACTGAGACTACCTTCAAGGCACAGGTGGGAGCATTTTGTAGGAAAACTATCACCACCTCTCTTTTATTTGGACTTTGGAGGTGCATTATACACCAAAAGAAACTGTGGATGATGTTTATATGAATTAACTGATAATAAGAGCTGCTGTGTGTGATGGAGGATGAGGCAGCTCTCAGAGGAGTTGTGTGAGGGGAGCAGGACCCCGACTGTGTGTGGAAGGAGCTGTGTCCTCTGATGGGTCTGTGTTGGCACTGCTCGAGACATCAAATACTTCTTGTAAATGGTATTTCATCCAGGAGGAAATGCAAATGCAGAGCTTTTTTCGTAGAATAATCTTAAGCTATTTCTTAGAAACAGCCTAACTAATGGAGATGACTGCACATTTGACACATAGGTCGCTGTTTGGTTTAAAGGTTAATGCTTTTGAAATACTCCAAAAGTCTGAGCTGTACTTCTTATTGGAAAGGGTGGACTTTGCTTGAGTAGCCTTTTCCAAAATGCGTAAAATTTTTTCTAAACTATTTACTGCAAGTAATACATTTTTAAGGAATTGTATTTGAGATACTGTGAGGTATCAACAAGGAGAAAAGCGTACAATACTGAATCTGATGAGAGTAATCCCACACACTTAGTGGTAGTTGTTTTCCCTTGGCTGTTTCATGCATAATTCTCTCTTCTGCATGTGTGGAGGGAGAGGAAGAATCTGAACCTGTTTGTAGAAGTCTGAGTCACTAAGATTTTATTTTGTAAGTACAAGTACAAACTCATTTTGTCTACTTAAAGGTATTTTGTAATAATTTCGTGGTTATTAGTATATTTTCACACATCCTTATCTGAAAGGCCTATCATATATGAAATGCAATCTCTGAAACATTTACTACTGCATACCCTAGCCAGAAAACTGTATGGGGAGTAGCTGTGTATGGACTTAAAACTTTTTAGGATTCGCCTCAAGACCAGAGAGATACTTAATTAAATATTAAAGTAACAGGCAAAAGGAGAGTTAAGAGTAAAAATACTGAGAATTGTTTTGAAAGTGATTTTTCAACTGGAATATTTTGTGGTTGTTGTCCCTCATTACACATTCCTCTCTGTAGAATGGGAAGAGCAAGATGCTCTACCATACTTCTAATACTGTGAAAATAAATAATTTGGGGTGTATGAGGTTTTTTTATGTGCTGCAGTACTGGTGATCACAGATCATTAATGGAGAGAAGCAGTACTGAGGCAGGAGGTAGCCAGATTCATGGAGTGAGCTCTTGCTTAAAAAAGTTTCTTGGAGTGTGACTTTGATGACCCTGTGTTAGAGAGGATCTCTTTGCCTCCTTCATAGTATTGTATGAGACATCTTCTTGTATTGCTTTAATGATTTCAGAAAAGAGTTTTAAAATAGAAAATCAGCTTACTTCTTCACAAAGGCTTTTAGCTCCTTCAGGGTATATAGGACCAGTAGGTGCAAGGTCTTAGAGATCCTCTGTTGAAACTAATTTATGTAGTAAGTCTTCCCTCCTGAAAATTTGCATTTGTATTAGTTTTGAGTTGAACAAAGAGTGCAAGTCTATTAATATTATTAGTATAAGGCTTTAATTGTGCCCTCTTTCCCCCAATTCTTAAGTCTTAGCAAAGCTGTGTTTCCTTTTCAGGCAGTTATGACCTTCTTCTTTTGCAAATTAGTTTGTTTTTTATGATAACTTTAAGGTAAAAGTGAAACTTCAGTTTTTAATATTTTATAAATTGCTGTTGAAAGGGTTCATTATTTAATTGGCACGAGGGGATATAGAAAGCAATGTCTCAAATGAACTAATGTCTGAGAACTGGGTAGTTCTTAAAGTAGGTTTGCAAAATTGCAGTGAAGCGTAGTTGCCCAGACAGAAGAGCTGTCTGCCTTCTGCTGGGTGTTGAAAGTACAGTTATTAGGGCATGAGCATATTTCACTTGTCCATCATAACAGAAATGTTTGAACACGGTAACAGGAATGAAGTTTCAAAGGATTTTTAATAGTATGTTTCAAATACCAGTCTTAATTTTATCACGCTAAAACAGACTCTTCACCTGGATGTTATTTTATTTAGAAGACTTTTACTGAAAGAAGACAGCGCTTACTTATTTTCACATTGACCTCAAAAGTCAACTTTTTGGCTTGTGACACGTGCTGAATGCTTTCCATACCTCCTTGAATAACTTTTTGGGAATATTGGGGCTAACATTAATAGAAGGCTTTATGCAGCCTGTTTGTATGGAAGATGGCATATATACACCGTCCTCCCCATGTATGTGCCTTGTTAAAAGGGGATGTTATCCAGATTAAGTTGCAAGGAGTGTTTCCTTAAATCAACGCCCACAACACTGTGTCTGGTTCCCCCCATTTTTCTTCCTAGGGTGGTTTCACAGCTTGTGTCGAGATTTACACATGAAAGATCTGCCATGTCTTTGTAATGAACCAAAGGGTTAATTTGTCTTTTGTAAAGATTTTTCCATCCTGGTTTTAAGTAATTACCAACCTGTGCAGTCGTTATCTGCAGGCGTAGGAGTCTCTTCGTACCATGACCTGCCAGTTTTAACAACTGTCTTTCTTGGGCTTAAGTGAAACTGAATTCTTCATCTATTCATGCAGTGTTCTTAAATTGTAATCCCTGTCTCTTCTGGGTTTTAACCTTACTTTTTC
>NW_024104340.1:1172500-1250000 GCF_003945595.2 Pipra filicauda | reverse complement strand
AAGAGTAGGGGACACACATTCCAACATTACTTGCAGTCACCTGTTTGCTTTTTAATGTTGCTGTTGAATTAGTATTTAACTCAGGATTAAAGTATAAGCTGACGTATTTGAATAAGGATATGTTTAAGCCATGAGTTCTTAAAATTTAAAAAAAAAATGGCCGCACAGTTGGTTAATGGAGATTTTAAAACTTGAAGGATGCTGAGCAACATCGTATTGGTGTTGATCAGAATCACAAAGCAGTGTCAAGAAGACCCACAGAGATACTGGAGTTCCCACTGCACAGATGAATCATGGAATGTGTTTGTGGCAGTGATGGAAGGGGATGGGTCTCACTCCTGTAAAGAGGTGCAGGAGCTGCGTGGGGGTGGTGATGGGCAGAGAGCAGGGAATTCCCCTTGGGAACCTGCCTGGGACCACTCAGAAACAGCCCCTGGGAGCTGATGGTGTTGTGGTGAAGGGGGGTTAAAGAAACAGTCCTGCCCTTCACCCAGACAGGGCTAAAGCATTAGTTTTGTTGGCGGGCAGTTTGTTCCCTATGTGCTAGACAGCACTCAAACAGGAAAAAGTATTCCCCATCCTCAATGGATGCACCGTTTTATGAGGTAGCAAAGCTTTTAAATGCCAGCAAGAACTTGTCAGTGACTACCATTTGCTCACAAGTGTGTATCTCAGGTCACCTCTGAAGCTTTAAGTGGGGTTTATATTTATTATTTCTGAAAGGCAGATTTATGTATGCTTTTCACAGTCTTTTTCACCAAATAAGTGATTCATAATGACTGGATTTGGGTCAGATTTTCCATTTGGCTCTGGAGATCATTTTTAATGGTCTTCATTGTCAATTTAAAAAAAATCCAAAACGAAAAGACTCTGCTTTTTGAATATAGGTGACTTTATAAAAAGTGAGCTAGAGTACAAACTAGGTTTGTTTTCCCAGTTAATAAAATGTGCTGTTAATGGGACAGTGAACAAATGTCACATTCACATGTTGGTATCTATCAGAGCAAATCAAGATCTACTGTTTGGCACAAGAGGTAAAAAAACCTACATTGTAATAAAACTGTCACAGGATCAGTGTCTCCTGCTTTGTAAATAAACATCTCTGCTTTGCCTCAGTATTTCTGTAACATCCGGAGACTATTATCCTGTGCTGGTGCTCTGGTTCATTGACAGTTTCACTTAAACAGTTAAACAATAATTTGAAATGGAAAACATTCTGCCCATACTCCTTAACTCCTTTGTGTTTTTTTTTTCCCCCCAGTGTTTTTTGTTGGATTTTTTTTGCCAATTGCTTTAGTAATTGCGTCTTACTTTTTGTTGCGCAGGAAAATACCGAACTGCTCACAGACCTCATTCAAAGCCCAAAGTATCAAATGTTTTTGAGGTAGATTTTCAAGCAAATGGAAGTGATACAAAATCAATGGGCCGTTTTCAGTCAGAGGAGGAACTGTGGGCCCGCTTAGAAGAGCTCGAGCGACAAGAGGAGATCCTTGGTGAACTTGACAGGTACAGCACTGCTGTGGCACAGGCAGGGCTGGAGGTCAGAAAACTGTAGGGGTGTGATGTTGTTGGTACACACAGGATCTCACTGTGAGTGCAAATATGCAGTTAAAATCATAATAGGTGGAAGAGGGGTGGAACACGAACAAAGCATGCATTGCAATGTCAAAGCTGCCAAAATCTGCCTCTGTGGAACCGTGGCGGTCCAGCATTCTGGTATTTTATCTTAAAGATGATAGAAGAGGGGGAAGTGAAATTCATTTCCCACAAGTTAGGAAAATCCATCGTTTCCAGTGTGGGAGTTACACATTTAGTGCTTAACAACACCCTTAGATCTGTTCTGATTCTGAAGCAATACGTGTGTTGTTAGCCATGATGTCACAGTTTTGATATTTCCAGGTGACATGGAAAAGACCTAGTGATTGTTAGAGAGTACTAAGAAGTTCCACAGTCTGGCTAAAAATACAGCACCTGGCTAAAAAAAGTTAGGTTCAGGCTTGTTCATTATTTCACATGTTTGTGTCTCTCAAGAGCTTGAATTGCCACAGTTCACTTATATATTTTTCATTCCATAGGATGCCTGATACAGTTGAGACAAATGGAGAAGATGCAACCTCTTCTGAAGAGGAGAAGGAAGATAAGAGAATAGATCTGAACGGGACATATAGGGCAGAAGACTGTATTACTCAGGGCAACTTCCATAAAGAAGTAACAAATTCAGACTTGTTTGGGGTCCAAGTTAATGGCTCTACTTGTTATCACAGTGATGATGAAGATGACGTAGATGTTGGAGATAACTCTGTTCCAACTATTTTTTTCTCTCACACTGTTGAACCTAAAAGGGTTTGTATTTCATTATATTTTGTTCAAGAGATTGCATAAAACATACATACCATATATAGAACAGAAAATTCTAGCTCATGTAGATAAAGTAGAATGCTAACTGTAGGTGATATTTGGATATTTTTCAAATGCTTGAAACTCACTGTTTAAATCCTGCAGTTCAAATATGGTATTAAAAAAAATTATCTTCAAATGTCTAGCTTGCTGTTCTGGCTTCTGGCTTTGTAAAAGGGAGTATCCTGTCTAGGAGTTTTTAAAATTACTTTGTACTTGCCTTGAAATTGACCTTTGAACAGCTCAGCTGTTGAGCAGAGTTTGAATAAGCAGATTGTCATATATTATATGCAAAATACATGCCCATTAGTGCAAAGAAATGCCCCAGCCTAGTGCAAGTGGTAGAGAATAAACAGTTCATACTGTGAATGTTACCATTCATACATTTGTTTAACTTATCTATGCTTCCTAGTCCCCAGCTGCTCGGGTAGGAGAATGTCAGAAGCCAGTTCATCTGAAGCCTGGTGATTGTTGATTTTCTGGTCTAGACCGTTGTTTGTGTTCAATTTTCAGGTAAGAATAAACACAGGAAAAAATACTACTTTGAAATTCAGCGAAAAGAAAGAAGAGGCCAAGCGTAAAAGGAAGAACAGCAGTGGCAATGGCCACGCAGCTCCAGACCTGCCCAACATCAAAACCCCAGCAGACATTTACCGGTGTGTAATTCATGGCTTTGGCACATGAACTTCCTTCTCTTTTCACTTCTGTTCACCTGTGGTGTGAAACCAGCCCACGGTTCCCTGAAAGAAACAGCTGGAACCGAGTTTAGTACTTAAAAATGGAAGTTTGTGGCTTCTGCATGGTTGCCATTCTTGCATGTCTATAAAACATTTCTGAGCTTAACATCTCCTTTTCCAGATGGCAATCTATCATTTACCTGCTTTTTCAGAGCTTCTGAAATTGAGGTAAATTTGCCAGTGCATCCTATGCTCAGAAAGGAATGCAGCAGTTATGTTATGCATTCTGGTTAATTCCATGTCATTTGCTTCTGTGTAGGTTTTCAAACAGAACCGATCAGATCTACCACTTTTAATATCCCTCCTTTCCCAGTTACTGATTTTCTGGGGTTTGCTTCTTCCTTCCAGTATCTTCAGAACATATTTAGGTCTTTGTTTGCCTGGTTTCTCTTGCATTTTCTCTCCCTGAATTCAGTACATCACTATCTCTATTCTGCATAAAAATTAGTGCTCACCTGTAGGACACCCACACACAGAGAGCTTGAAAAACAGTGTTTGGCTTACAGGATTGTATACAACACTAAACTAAGGTGACAGGAGAGCTAAACAAGTATTTAGGTCTGTAAAGATAAACACAGACACCTATTAGATTGGTTGATTAAGGGCTTGTGAAAATCACACTGCATTTCTATGTCAGTGTATTTGAGTACCTAAATATATTAAAAAACGTGTCACAAAGTGTGAAAAGTAAAACCACATCCTGTAATTGCAGCTGCTGAGGCTGAAGTAAAGGATTCTTTCGTGGTGTTCTCCCTGAGCTATGTGAGGGAACTCCATTTTCTGTGGAGATATATTCCCATAAGTGCCTGATGAATAAAGCTGTTAGAAACAAGTAACACCCTTAAAACTCATCCAGTCATTGGGCTCCTCCTTTATGAGTTTGATAAAGTTGGCATTGTCTTCTCTTTCTCTTCCATCCAACCTTGACTTGTTTAAGGCATGGAGATGAAGTACAAGCTGTAGGAAGAGCTGGTTTTGTCAGTTTACAGTCTGTTAATACTTGAAAAGTGTCTTGCTGTTGATATGAACTTAAAAGCCGATTTTTAAATTTTTTTTTTTTTAACTTAAAGCAGAATATGACACTTGTCAGGAAAAAAGCTCCATCCTTTCCACCTACAATGAATGTTTTTTGGTTTTTTATTCTACATTTGACAAGAACTCAACTCTAGAATACCTTGTGACATTGTGATCTTCTGAATCTCTTTACAGAAACAACCCTGATAATCATTTAGTTTACCTTTCTTCTAACTTTTTGTAACTCGCATTATTCTGTTTTCTAACATTTTTCAAAAAGCTATACATTTTCTGCTGAAAGAATGTACCACCTTAATGCTTGAATCAAGGGCATAACAGCATTTGCTCTGCAGAATTGATTCTTGTGCACTGGTAAATAAAATGCCTCAGAAGGTACAGTATTGTGATTCTGCAGCGAAAAAGTTGGAAAAGCACATCATAATTAATTTGTACAAAAGACAAAGCAAGATCACTGTAAATTTGTCATCTGATCCTGAAATGGTTTATTAAAGCTAACATTTTCCTTTATAGAGTCTTTGTTGATGTTGTGAATGGAGAATATGTCCCTCGTAAATCAATTTTGAAGTCTCGAAGCAGAGAGAACAGTGTTTGTAGCGATACCAGTGAGAACAGTGCTGCTGAGTTTGATGACAGACGAGGAGTTCAGAGGAGTATTAGCTGTGATGAAGCTACTCAGAGTGACAACAGCGAAGGCATACTGGAGGAAGAGGAGGAGGAGGGGCAGCAGCAGCTACTGAAAAAGCTTCCTCCCTCTTCAGGGACAACTGAGGTACAGTTTTTAATTAATTATTGATTGTTGGCAGGGATAAAAATGAGAAATCTAATGACTGTAGTTGCCTATACCATGAGTTTGATTTCTTTAAAATAATTTTCTAACTCCTACCTAGTTTGCTTCAGAAGGACATTATCAGGTGACAGGCATCTGTCACACACATCCCAGGGACAGAGGGGAGGAGCAGTTCAGGTGGCTTCTCTGATACCTGAAGCTCTTCCATAAAGATCCCACAAAGTAGTCACTTCCTGGTGTTACTGAAACCAGTGTTCTGTCTGCTGGGTCATCCTGAGCATTTCACTGCAGGACATAGAGCAGGATTAAAAATAAAAAAGAGAAAAATCTGTGCTTTGTAGCTGATGAGAGGGAAGAGTCGATTCTCTCACCTGTGTTGCACAGCTAATAGACAGCTAGTTTCCAGCTGGTGGTTTTTAAGTTTTAAAACACATAGATATCAGCTGAGTCATTATTTTGACTTGCCAAGAGCAGAGAAATTGCCCAGTGGAAGGAGGCGTTACACTGCTACTCATCCCATTCCAGGCTGGGGCCATTAGTGATCCCAAACAAATCCATTTTCACATGTTTGAAAAGTTCAGAGCTTCATCATAAAGAAAAGAGACTGTACAGTATAAGGAAAAATTTACAGTGGTTTAGTGACCGGGTGAATACAAGAATTCAATGTAGAAATTCATGGCATAGCATATATAAGAACACTAATTTTTTCAAACTAGATAAAACTTGAGTTTTCAGTAGTTCTCAATGCAATGGGCAAGTTCAATGAAAACACTATTTTTAGAAAAATTATTTTTTGACAAGAAATGAAGTCCCCATAAAAGCTATTGTTTATCATCATTTTTCATACAAACAGCTGTAGGGGAATCTAGGCAGGATGTGAAGATTCATGGTGGAAGATTTATCTGTACAGTTAGCACTTTACGTTGTATACTTTCTGGAATATATTTGCTATATTTTTATAAAACATCTAAGTACACTTTAGATGTTACCCATCAGTCCATTATCTGAATCTGACATGTTTATTCTCTACAATGTAATGTATTTTCTAAGTAACTGAAAGAGAGTGAGCAAAAAAAATGCAGTCAGACGTCCCTTCGTAAATGCTGTTGTTTTGCTTTAGTTTGTTTCTGTGGGTGTTTGAAGTACATTATTTCTCCATTATCATTTGCAACACGCTAACTTTTTTTTTATTTCTAATTTTACTGCAGTCGTCTTAGTTTGTATTTTGCTTACCTGGTTTGGAAAATGAGTTGCTTGTTAGAACAACACAGTTGTGTACAGGCACAGCTTTAGGCACACTTTGTCTACTGGAGCAGAAAACAAAAAAACACTGCTTTTTTGCAGGTCCTGCAAGAAAAGAATGGCTGGTTTGTTTTGCTTTGTTTTTCTTGGTAACTGAGTTATGAAAAAGCAGAACTAAGCATAGTGACTAAATCTGGTGTGCATTCCTTTGTGCCCAGTATGAGCATCAGACCTTGGATGTGAACTGCTTCCCCTTGTCCTTGGGCATTCTGAATTTTCTGTTTTCAATACACAGTGGATGATTTGTTCTTAAATATGTTTATAAAAGTAGTTCTGAGCTGCTTGTTTCCCCGTGTTTTCCAAGAATCATCGTCATTTCTTAGCTAAGTTAAAAAGGATTAAGTCATATAATCAGCTGCATATAAATTATAATTTTTAAACATTACATGTTTTTATTAGACCTTTTATAGAGAGAAATAGTTGGAAGCAAGTTTGCTGTTCTCTTAAGTATAAATTGCTTTCACCATTTTTTGATCATATTTGGTAAGGAGAAAAGAACAAACAAAATATGTGCTTGCCAGTTCATACACAGTGTGTCAGCTTGATGCAATTAGAAGACACTAAGTCATAAAACATGACGTATGATGGAAATGCTGACATACTTCAACTTTGCAAAGTCTCTCCATTTCTGATCCAAAATGAAACTGTGTATTACATCAGCTGTTTTATTTCTTGAGCATGTGTCAGTGAGGAAGCAAATTTTTAGATCATTTATGCAGTAGGAATGAGATTAAGTAGTACTTTTAAGACACTTTCAGTCATCTTTGAACAAGCTATATTTTGAGGTTAATTACAATTTGGTTACTTATGCAGGGAACAATCATTGATTTAAAGATATTTCTTTACTTTTGATTAAAAGAAATAACAATCCTAATCAGGCTAATATAGGGTAATGACCTTATGGGCATAGCCTCACATTTGCATTTTATTAGCTCATTTTGAGTATTCTCTTCTGTTGTAGGCATTTTCCGGAACTGTTATAGAAAAGGAGCCTTTGTCTCCCTCCTTAATACCACACCCAGTCATCGCTCACCCAGTCCTGCCGACCATTCTGGAGCGAAAATCAGAGGAAGTTTTGTCCGAGGCTCCAGAAGAAACTACTAAGAGAATTTCAAAATTCAAAGCTGCCAGGATGCAAAAGACTAACTAAGCCGGCTGAAGCACCAGTACTCTCGCCTAGTTGCACATCTCTTGAGGTTCTGTAGAGCTCCCTCTGTAACACCCAGCTAGTTAACAGGTCATCCAGTGGTAATTTGGCATCGGTTATCTCTGAAACTTTTACTGGCAACATTAAAAAAACAAACAGTTCAGTGTTGGAACACTTGAGTATTCACCTTATTTTGTCGGTTTCCCTGTGTGCTGTCAGCACCTTTGTATAGGTTTGCCTTACGATAGCAGCACTTGGGTTCTTTTTTCGAAAACTGTTCCTTACATACATTGTTTTTGTGTTTAAACCTAAATACAGGCAGTTTTGTGCCAGCTGTGAGGTTCTACATACCATATGGACCATTTTAAGGAAACTTTTCACATTTCAAATAGGTTCACCAATTATATTGCATTACTTGCTTTAGCATTTTAAGACACACTTGTATTCACGTTGCTGTAGGTTTTGCAACTAGATGTCTGCTAAAAGTTTTTTTCCTTCTTTCAAACCTCTCTGATCTCTCACTGTACAGATCTGTAAAATGCCGGGTTCATGTACATTGCAGGGAAGTTTCTTTGATGGAAAAGGGTATTTTGTAAAATTAAATTTTCAGTAAAAAAGCTGTGAAAGTTGTGTGGGTTTTTTTTTTGCTTTACTACTAATTTGGAAACGCCACAGAGAGGTTTTTATTTTGAACTTGCGTTTCTGGCTTGAAATGTTTACTACCACATGGACATAAAAGCAGTCCATTCTCTTCTGCCATTGTGTTTTAACCTCCTGCTAATGAATGTCCATGGAAATTGAATGCTCTTAAGGAGAGAAGCATAAACTCAGACTCTTGATTACAAAATCTCCTAGTTCTTTTGTATACTCAGAAAACATTGTAATTGTCTTGGGAATGCCCAGAGGGAGTCAGCACTAAGGAAAAATGTCTTAATGCTTTAGCTTTATTTCAAAATGCAACAGCACTGCAGCACTCAGGGTACAGTTTGGTGTATCCTTCTCATGACTGGGAGCAGTCCTGGCTTTAAGAGTCCCTGCCCAGCAGCTCCTTCCAGTTTTCTTGCCATCCTCTCATTTTGCTGAGGCAGCTTTTGTCGGGACCACCCCTTGAATGATAATTGGTGACACAGATGGGCTTAAGAAGCAAACTACTGGGTTTGGGTTTTCGGGGTTTTTTGGTAGTTGTGTGTAGTTTTTTGAAGCTAGTGAGTTTCCTAATGTCTTTCTCACCATGTCTGTATCAGCACAGTTAGAGGGGTAGTTATGTTGAGCAAGGACAAGGAAAAATGATGGCAGAGGACATGGGAGCTGGAGTACTTTGAACTGATGGTGCTCTCCAGCTGACATCATCAAACCACAGCCTGAAAAATGAGGCAGAAGGACTTGGGAGGTGTAAGGAGGGATTTGCTTTCAGCCACAATTCTGTGGCTTTGTAAACTGGCAGCCTGAGAGCCAACAGCATGTGGTTTTCCCAGTCTTGGCCATCCCTGAGCCCAGCATCAGCTAATGCCGTTTCCTCACCTTCCCTAAAATAACCACGCCTTGCGCTCGTATCCTTTGCTCTCAGATCACAGCAGGTGAGCTCATAGTGCAGCTTCATGCATGAAAACACAATCACCAGCTCCCCCCTTTTCAACACTCTTTTCTCTCTGTGCTTGGGACTTCTTTCTGTAAGGTGACTTCTAAAGTCGGCTGCACTCCATCCAGCTCCGATGTTCCCTGCCAGGTGTTCGGGAAGGCGCTGTGGTGTCCTGGGCAGGAAACGCTGGCCAGGCTGTGGCAGCAGGAGGGCAGGAGTGGCCGACAGCCGTGTCCCTGCCTGGGGGAGCAGCCCACCAAAACTGGGGGGCCACATCTCCCCCTCAGCACGGAGCAAAGTGTGTTTTGCTCTAAGGAAAACTGAAGGGGAAGTTGTGCAGCCCTGCTGCGCCCGCACCACCCTGCCTGGGAGGGGGCAATCGCCGTCTTTAACAGATCCTGAGAATCACGTCGAAAGTGTTAATCATTAACTTGATTCATGCTCAAATGCGGATTTTTTTTTTTTAAAGCATATTGCATTAGTACTAAAATAAGCCATCAATGCCAGTCCACCCTCTATTCACGGCTAAATATTTAAAGGAGGTTATTTATAGCTTCTTTAATGAATTCTTGGCTAAACAAAATGAAATTATGTCCTAGAAAAGTAGAAGCTATTTTGTAACCAGAACAGTGCAACTGTAAAATATAGTTCCATGAATATGTATTTTAAATAACAAGGGGTTGAGATCCAAGACTACCAGACATGGGTAATTAGAGGGAAACGGAGAGAAAGAAAGAAAGAAAGAGAGAGAGAGGAACCCCTTTAAAAAGATTTATTTAGATATCTTCTGAAATACTTCCCACTTCTAGTTACTTCAACAGAACCAAATGCCCCTTGTCACCATAGATCAGTTTCAAATCAAAATTAATTCTTTGCTTGTTTTCTTTTTTTCCTCCCCTCCCCTTTTTTCACATCCCTGCTCACGGGAAAAAGTAGGATAAATGCACCTTGGGTTTTAATGAATTATGGCCTCGGTTCAGGGAAGCATCCTTACTCAGGAATGCACTTTGGCATGTGCTTATGTCTCAAAGATTTTGTAAAGAAGAATGGATTTAACCACATGCTTAAAACTGAGCACATGAGTGTTTTCCCTAATAGGGAGCCTGAGTGTGTCTGTGCCTCTCTGCAGTATATTTAATTGTCAGAGGGCTTGGGGGCTGGAATGAGCCTTCATCTTTGGTCTCTTCACTCCAGCTTTACCAGCAGACTCACTGTGCAGTGCCTGGAGCAAGAGAGATGGCTGTAGGGGTTTTATAGAATGTTTACAAACACCAAACAACAACAGCAAAAATTAATTAAATCTATCAAAGCAGATAAAAATCTAAACAGTAAAAAATGATCATGTGAAGGCCTATCTCTGCAAGGACCTAAAATCTGCTTTTTGTGCAACACTGAAGCCAACAAGTGGCTGCAGATGACCACCGGTGCATGGGTGAAGCGAGCACGGGAGGGAGCAACAGTTCCTCAAACCCAAGGCACGTAGGGGTCCTGGTGGTAAATTAATCTGTTGATGAGTATCTTTTTGCCCCCAGTGCTGCAGTTAGAGATTTTACTCACTTATATAATAATAAGGGGATGTTTTAATTCTGAAAATCCTTTGGTGACTTTTGCTGCTGCTGCTGCTGCTGGAAGGGCTGGGTCTGCCAAGGAGTGCTGCCAAGGGCTCTGGACACGGGACTGAGGAAGGGGTATTGGTTCTTCCCAATGCCTCCCAAAAGCTCTTGCATGTTCTCAGCAGGAAGGATGTGGCCTGGCCACGCTGAGGCAACTCTGGCAGTTGGTCACTGGGGTGGCACAGGAACACATGCTGGAGGGAGCCCCATCCCTGTCCCAGTGTCCCCAGCCTGCTTGGCACAGGTGAGCAGTGCCAGGTGAGTGCAGCCAAGCATGACTGCACAGGTAAAAATGCAGCAGCAGAAAACAGCAGGGGAAAACGTTTTTGCACAGGATGTCTGGTCTAAAATGAGAGTGGTGGCAGCAGCCAGCGTGGGCACTGCACAGCCATGGGGGCAAGTCAATGTTCCCCAGCAGTGTCGTGCTGTGCCTCACCACCCCACACAGCCCTCTGCAGGGCTGTGATTGCATCAGTTAGGCACTGCAAATCACCTGCTCCTCTTCCATTCTTCACTGGGAGAAAAAAAATCTACTCTTTAATCTTCTTAACTGGCCACAGGTGTGTTGAGTACCTGCCCATACCCAAAGAAGGGGTTGTGTGGGGGGACATTTCCCCTCTGGTGCTGAGGTGGTCTGCTCAGGAGGAGCTGAAGGAAAAGGCAGAAGATGCTGTGCACTCAGTGCAGCTGGGTCAGTCCTAGAGCTGAAGCCTGTCCTGGGCCAGTGGAGCTGGAGACTTGGTTCGGAGGTAACTGGATCCACTTCTCTCTCCCTGGTAAGACGAGTTGCACTTCCATTGCTCACATAGGGCATCTAAACCAGCAGATTTTTAGATGTTTTGTGAATGTCTAAACCAGCTGTTTTGACTGTTCATTTTAACTAAGTGATTTATGCCGAAAAAAAAAAAAAAAGGCAAAAAAAAAAAAAAGAAAAAACCAACAAACCCCGAGCCGGGATTAAAAGAAATCAGATGTGCGCATTTGGAATGCGGCGCTTCTGCGTTACAAATAGCTGCGCTCTAACCCACATTAACCCCATGATACGTGAATTTTGCCAACTCCCGCTGCGCCTTTTAAATCAAATCCAGCGAAATGGGTTTCGGGTGTGCTGCGAGCGGTTCCCCCTTGCGCGGGTGCGGGAGCGGGAGCGCGCCCGGGCGGGCTGCAGTGCGGGCGGCGGCCGGGAGGGGGCAGCGGTGGGCGAGCGGCCGCGGAGAGCTGCCAGTCAGCCCCTGATTTATTATTCATTTGTGTTATAGGTGGGGTGTGCAGACAGTTACTGTAATAATTACCCGGACTGGAGCGTTTCCTTGGCAACCGGTGGTTTTTTTTCTCCCCCCCCCCCCCTTCATTCATGCTGTTGCGGAGAGTACGCCTGTAAAGCATGACATTGCTGTATTCGGGGGTTTGTTGCCCTCCCGCTGCTCCGGGTTTGAGGTTAGTTACAGCATCACAAGGTGCTCTCGAGCATAAAAAGCTCAGGCTGGGATTAAAGCGCGCAAGGAACGCCAGCGCCAAGTCTTTCCTTCCGCTGTCTCACTCTTAAGTAACAAGGTTATAAAAATGCAAATGCCATCTTGGGGTTGTTAATAACTAATATTGGAAAGAATTCCTGCAAGTTGTAAAACAATTTTTTTTTTTTTTTTTTGATAAACAAAACCAAGCCCAGGTGAGGTGGCTCCTTGTGTTTTGCACCGGTCTGGTGGAAATAATATTTGCTAAAAAGGGACTTGTAGCTTGATCCAGCCTTGCGGTGTTTGGCGTCATAAATCAATGGGAACTGCTCCATGCGGCTAATGATAAGGTGGTATTTGTTGTTTATCCCGCTTTATGGTAATGGTTTGGGAGGAGGAGGGTGCTGTGTCCTTCCTGAAGGAGCAGGAGTAATCCTTGATGTGGTAACAGAGTAACAGAAACCACATCTATTATCAGAGATCTATAAATGAATCATATTATCCTACATTTTTAGGCTTACTAGAGCGCTCATTTTCAGAAACTTACATCAAGCACTGTGCAGGGATGAAAAGTAGTATTTTTCCATCCCTGCTGCACGAGGCAGAGGGAATTCATGATTCAATCTCGCACCGAGATGGGGAATTTTCAGCCTTTAAAATTTTGAAGATGCTAAAACATGATTACATCTAGGATTGTAATCTGCTGGCGCTGTGCTCCTCTCAGAAGGGTGGGCTGTGGGTTAATGGGGCTCTGCCCATGCTCTGAGATCCTGGCTTGTCCGTGCAGTTATCTCTTGGAAAGGTTAATGATGATACTAATGTAAAACCAAAAAAAACTACATCCTCAAACCAAAAACTACATCCCCAAACCAGCTAACCCCAGGTAAATCCTCCCTCTCTTCCCAGCTGCCCAGTGCTCACCTGTCCAGTGTTACACCTGTGCAGACAGATCCCTGTGGGGACTGTTGGGTGATAAATCCCAGCTTTCAGGCCACATTGTGTCATTAGTAGCTGGTGAGGAAAGTTGGCATTGGCCTCTGCCCAGGCTGAAACGGGAGGTGGATGTCCCGCAGCACCCAGAGCCAAGCAGCCCCTGGCAGTGACGCTGTGGGTGCCTGCAGACAGCTGCCAATCCCAAATGGACTGGGAGGCTCACAGGGGCTCACAGCAGAGATTGCCTCTGCTTCTGGAGAGGGAACAGGGCCAAGCATTGCAGGGTGATGCTGTGGGTCCCACCGGTGCTGCTCTGGGGCCACGTGGGGTTTGGCATGAGCCCCCCTGCAGCCCCCCATGAGCCATGGCAGCTCTAACACGGGGCATCCCCCAGTTTCTTCCCTCTGCCAAACCCCATCCCACCCAGCACACACCCCTCAGTCCCTGCTGGGGCCAAAGGAGCTGCCGGGGGCTGCGCTGCCAGAGGTGCCCGGGTGGGCTGGCTGCCATACTTGGGTTGCCATCAATGCAAATCATTTACGCTAATTCCTTCAGATTTGGATTTAAGTTTTAAAGAAAGCTTCAAGTTACCTCAAAATAGCTTAGTAATTATTTTAATAACTTGTGTGAGCAGGAACAATACCCACAGTGTCAATTCTGGCTCGCAAAATGTTTTTTTCAACTGTTCTGAGGAAAAAACAGCGAACAGTTCAACAGCTTAAATACAAGCGAGTGGATCTCTGGAGATTAATCTGTCTGGTGTTCCTCAGGTAAAGACTTCTGCACAATTTAACAAAGGAAATAATTTTCCTATTTTTATAATGCATGTCTCTCTGTGGTATAAATTACTAAAACCACGCTGCTTATCCTCAGTAATGTTATAGATGCAGATAATTTACTGTGTATCACGTTATCAGTTCATTAAAGAGATGCAATAAAATCATTATTTACTAAGAAACAGCAACCCTTGCAATATCTTGTCAGAGAAATTGGCTGATGCAAGAGGATCATATTTAAGCCTATATTCACAATAGCCCTTTAAACATTTCATCTGCTTCCCACTTGAGTTGCGGGAGGGAGCCGGTATTCCCGCAGCCCTTCGGCAGAGGCGGCAAAGTTGAGCACAGCCCGTCCGGCCGCCCTGCCAGGGCTCCATCCAGCACATCACCCCCCTTCCCCAGGCACCCCACGACCCCGGGGCTGGGCCCTGCTGTGCTGCTCCCACCCCTGCCTCTGCCATAAGGGTGCCAAAAATATTAAGGGAGGTTTAGGCATTTCCTACCCCATCCCCCTCTTCTCCTCTGCCTAAAGATTACTCTGCATCCTAGACAAAGGAAATATTTAAACTGTTAAATCTGAACAAAGATACAGTCTGCGTATGACTTCTCTGAAGCCCTATAAAAATTCTTTAAAATTGCCTATTCACTCAAATTTACTGAGTGTAGCAAAAATGTCAAAGGCATAAAGTCAGAGAAGATTGAATAAAATAATGCAGAAAGACAGATTAGTCATGCACAGACCCACACAGCCTTTCACAGCACACAATACCACTTTTTATTACCGCTCTATCTTTACAAAGACTATGTTCAATACATAGAGGATGATACATGGTCAGTCATGTAATCTGCCTTTGATTCCAAGACTCATTTATCTGGGCCCTTTTCACAAAGACATTGATGAGAGATTTCAGTGTTTTCAGTGCATTGTTTTATTTATCATATATAATGGCTGGTGGAAAAAAATAGGAATTATGTCACAGATCCTGCATAAAGGAGTTGTATAAAAGACTCTGTGACAAAGTTTGGTAAAACACATAGTGGCTCAGCTCAGGCGCGCTGGTTTCTCCCCAACCCTGTCCCCCTCCTCAAGCACTTTGAATATTGACAGCTGTCAGAAGCCCCGAGGAGGGACACTGCCCACAGCCCCTGCCTGTCCCTGCAGCCCTCACAGAGCTGTCTCAAAATTACCAATTCTTTTTTTTTTTTTTTTTGCTTTTAAATTTGAGCAATATTTTAATTGTTATTTTTAGCGATCTGGATTTATTATTTATACATTCACCAAAGAAAAGAGTCAGTCACAGTTTTGTATCTTGCAAATTTAATAAAGAACAGCCCTTAAGATAGAATTTCTCAGCCTGCCAGGATTGACAAAAGCCAGCTAATGCAGAAATGTCAACAGCAAACCTCATCAGCAGCCCCACCATGCCTTGCAATCAAGGGAAAGCTATGGCTTTACATAAACAATAATATATAGCTATCTAAATATCTGTGTGTGGAGATGCCACCCGAGAGGTGGGAGGAGGAAGGGATGCGGGATGCGGAGTCTGGGCTCGGCACTGCTGGGTCTCTGCTGTGTGCACATTGGGGTGCTCTTGAGGGGAAGGGGTGAGAGCTGATGCTCATCCTATGGGATGTGGAGCCAAATCCAGCACTTGGAAACACAGCAGTAAATCTGGAGTGAGCCCTTTGGAGTTGTTCCAGGTTTATACTAAGCAAGTGGGGCTGTTTTGCCCCATTGAATCTGCATTTTGTGGGTACAGGGGATTTGTTTTCTTCTGTGTAGTGAGCGATGGGAGGTGGTTGGACCAACCTCTGCCCCCCACCAAAAATACGGCTAGTGCCATCCTGAGCAGGCAGAGCTGCCTGGGGGCAGGAGTGAGGTTCTATTAAATACCAGAGCATTGGCTGGCGTGCACTTAAATCACAGTCTTACTTTCAAAAGGTCTTTCAAAAAGTGTGCCTCTAGCTTGTGGCCAAGGGAGGTTTTCCCTGAAAGCAGCCGGATGTGACCAAAGGCTGGGGAAAGGGCAGGAGAGCCACAGCATATTGGGATGGTACCGTGCAAGAGCATCCCTACCTGGTGCTGCAGGGCTGTGACATCTTGGGCAGGGCCTGAAATAAGGGCCTGAGTTGTGAATTAGCTGTAACTCCAGCAGCTTTAGACCCGAGTGAGGTCTCCGAGGGAGCAGGCAGAATGGCTGGGTTTGGAAATTATGTAGCGGCACTGTACATCCAGATGTGAGTTCTTCTGTGGGGCTGGCAGAGATAAATCACAGAGGTATCCTTGACAAATATAGTAGCTTCCACTCAGGGCACAGTGTTAACCCGCACTTAAGGCTGAGGCACATGATTTAATAGGGAGAGACTTGGCGGCTAAAGAAAAATCTCTTGAAGAGAAAACGGGATGGCGATGTCAGTGGGGTTGGGGTGACGGTGCCAGCCCCAGGAGATGGACACCCTGAACCTGCTGTGGGTGCGTCCCTCGTGGTCTGGGGGCCAGCACGAAGAGGTGCCAGCTTGGCATGGGTGGGCAGGGTGCTGCCAGTGGTCCTGGGAACTGTGGCAGGGGGCTCGGATGCTGAGCTGGGGCTGCCCCATGTGTTCTGCCTGCTTCTGGCTCGGTCCCTTTAACCGTGGGGAGTGATGGAGAGCCCAAAGCTGCCTCTCGGCGAGGTCCCTGTAATATAGTGCTGTGCAGCTGCAACTTAGATCGTGAGGAAAACAAAATGGGCCGACTGAAATGGAAACTTTTGTTACTTATAATGTTAATGAAACCAGTTTATCAGGCAGCGCAGAGGAAGTGGAATATTTAGTGCCATTTAATGTCTAATCATCAGCATTTCTTTGAATAAATCACATTACATTGTCTAAAACCTGAAAAGACGAAGCTGTAATAATTTTTAATATGTTGTAGTTTCATTAAAGGGACACCCTGTTTGCCATCTAGCCCTGTGTGTTTTGGGGGTGGTTGTATGCAATGTGGAAGTGTATTTGGAGGGTTCTGACATGGCTTTGTGACACGGTGACTCGGCTGCGGCGTGGCCACACCGCAGATCTGGGGGTCCCCGTTCGCTCACAGGTGGCTGGGTGCAGCCTGGCTGCTGCAAGTTCTTGGCCAGGCTGGAGGTTTAGGAAGTGGCCTCAGGTTCTTTGGATCTGTACTCTGGTGGCTTTTTAATTCAGCAGAAATATTTCCTTTCTCAAGGCCAAATCGCATCCTTCCCATTTCCTCCCCTGGCATCCCAGCATCATCCCACTGCGAGCCGGGGGGTTTGCATGTCCTACCTGTGAGCTGGATTGCCCGTGCAGCTTCTTAATCCACCAGCACACCCTTGGCACCTCTCCAGCAGCCAACCTGCCCCAGTGCCCTGCTGGGCATCCCAGCTGGTCCCACATGCCCCTGGTGCCCTTGGTCCCTGCTCAGGGCATGGCTGTTTGCTGCCAGCCACACCAGTGCTGGGCACAAGCGCTTCGCAGCCCACGAAGGTTTGGTTCTTGCCCACCAGTGTCTTGCTCATGGTAACTTCTAAGTGAGCTGCAATGAACCTATAAGTCATAATAAAATGAAATGATGACAGTTGTCTTCAAATCCATTGATTAATGGAAATACGGGTAGCTGGACACAGACTATATGGTTATAAATGGTGCTGTCAAAATAAAATAATTATTGTATTAATAAGGAAGCTGTTCAGCATTGGCCCTACTCTACCTCTAAAAATATTTCAGCCCTTGATGTGTTTTCTGTTCCATGATACATCATGTGTTTTCCTGACGAGTGGCTCGGTGGTGTGCGTTTTAATACAATTACTGTTTAGCAATGTGAGTCCTTCAGATCCTGGTACACGCACCACAGCTGCAGATGGATTTTTTTATTGACTTAATACTAGTTCTAACTAGATCCTGAAGATTGACTAAGTTGGTAGAGCACATACCACTTTCAAGCAGGAATGGGAAAAAACTAGCATATCTTATTGTACCTGAAACACTCTATGATATGTACTAAATATTATGACTACTGCGAGCCCTGCAATAATTGATTCACCCACACAGCCATTTAGTCTGTGAGCTGTTCGTTTTACAAATTCTACAATCTTTTAGAAATTCTTTCAGTGAAGAAGATTGCTGCCTGGCCTCAGATTCATTATGGTGATTGAATCCTCTTCAATAGAGAACTGTTTAAAGAGAGCACATCCCTGTGTGTCTCACTCAGAGTGAAGGCACATAGGTTAAAAGCTTGTCTGGGTGGCATAATTCACTGCTGCTGTGCCAAACAATCACATCTTATTGTGACCTTCATAAGATACAAAAAAGGCAACAGTATGGAGCTAGTCTTTTTTTATTATTTTATTTTTTTTTTAACCACAGCACAGTTTTAGCTACCCAACATCTGAAGCTACCAGAATCCCTAATTAAATAACCAATTAATAATGTAGAATAGAAAGAGCTATTTTTTTTCAGACACAAAATCATAATTAATCAGAGTACAAAAAGCTGCCTGTCTTTATATCAGGAAAATATAGACTAGGTATTTAAATATTCTAGCACACCTGAACCTTGGCCATCCGTCATTGTTATGACTTAAAACATCTCAGACTAAATTAGGTTTTGTTTGTATAGAGCAGTGAAAGTCAGATGGCTTGAATGACAAAATTAGAACATGCTCAAATCACTGAAACAAAACTGCATAAAAGGAAAGATGTGCAGGAGGAGTATTGCTCGTGTTAAGCTAAAATCCTTCTTTGTGGGATTTTTTTTCTCCTCTCCTCAAATTATTGTTTGTAACAATAGGAAGCACAGAACAGCTCCAGGAACTCTATCAGTGTTCTTTATATATATCCCTTTTGGCGTATTTATATATTAAAAGAAATAATATTGTTGTGTATAGCTGAAGCATAACCTCTGTTATTTCTACTTAGTCAAGGAAATGCCATAACAATGGATATTTTTCAAGGAAGAATATCTTTGAAACACAAGACTATAGTCATTTTGTATAGCACACAAAGGTCAGGTTTACAAGGAATATATTTCCATCTTTTTTACATTCAGAAGTTGAGGCTTTTTCCCTTTGGAAGTTTGTGGTACATTTAGGTAAATTTAAGCAAGCAGATTTCAATAAATATTCCGAGGGGGTTAATTTTGCACAGTTTGTCCCTTAACCTCAACTATTCTGCATGGGCAAAAAAAAAAAAGTTCTGCTGTTTGTTTCGTGCATGGATAGAGAGGCAGAGGAATGGTTCTGTGGTCCCCAGGCCTGGGATGCTCCTGCTCATGTCAGGGACCTCCAGCACCAACGTCTCTGCTGGGAAAGTAGGCACTGCAATAGAGAAATTGCTAAATTTGGGCCAAATTCTGCAGCTCTTAATTGAGCAACCCTCTTGGTGACCTCGAGGGGAGATCTGCTCAGTGAAGGGCTGCAGTATTTGGTCCTCTGTAATTGTTTCTGAGGTATAATTGATGAGAGGCTATTAATGGCTTCCAAGTTTGATAAGTGTTTAAATTCATGGTTCCTGAATCTGTCTTGTTTTAACCATGTTGTAGGCCTTTTAACACTTTTTTTTTTTTAGGAAATGGTTTTATAAATGTGTGATGTGAATGCCTATGTGACCTTGAATGTGCATATAGATATCTATATCTATTGACATATGTGTGCAAACTTGTGGACTCTATACAGTGGATAGAAATTAGCAGCTTTCCCTAGGCCAGTGCTGTACAGAGCAGGAAATTCTGTCTGTCCTTTTATAGTTCAACATCTTATCACAAAGGATTTCTGTCCACATAAAATTCATTATTATCCTAGCAATAAATAATTTTTTTGTGACAGCTATAGTATAAAACTTTGTGCAGTGTTTTTTTTTTTTATTGATAAAGCAGCTATGAATCAACATACATGAACACAATAAAAATGTACAAAATATATGTAATATAGTTCAGACTTTGTCAATAGGGCATTACATTGATCCGTTCTCTTTGGTGTTATTTGCAGAGCTGCACTAAGCATTTCACCAGCCATGCAAACTTTGTTAAACTGCCTTAAAAAATAAATTGTAATGTTGGCTTGGCTTTCTGAAATCCTACTGGGCTTGTCCCCTGTTCTTTGGAGTTGTGACTCTGTGGTAGGTTCATGAAACAGTACAAAGATGATGTCCCAAGGCTATCTTAGAGATATAGATATTGATAGATAGGTATAGATACAGACATAGATATAGAGATAGGTTAGATATAGATATGGGTTAAGTATAGATGATATAGATATAGATATAGATAGATACAGAGATAGGTTAGATATAGATATAGATGACGTAGATGATAGATATATAGATAGATATACATATAGATGATATAGATATAGCTAGATGTAGATATAGATACAAATATAACTTGCATGTGTAGTGGAGAGTGGCAGAGAAGGCAATGAAGGCATGAGATACAGGACAGCCTTAGATGAACGAGACCCCATCAAAGAAAGTAATCAGTAATTAATAAAAAAAATACGTGCTTCATGTAACTTTTTTCTGTCTGAGTACATGAAAGGGAATGAGGAAGGTGACCCTCACAGGAGTGGTTTGAGGCCATGTGGCTGGGCAGCAGTGCAGAGCTGGAGCCATGTCATCAGGGGTGCTGAGCTGATCCGCCGAGTGCAAAGCTTGGGATGCGGTTTTGAAGAAATAGTAACCAAAGAAGTAATTGCAAAAATGCTTTAAAATGCTGCCTAGCTTTATCAAGCCCAAAGATTACGCCCAAAGAACCTGATATCTTGCTTTGATAAGATCATTGATTTTCTAGATAAAAGAAATGAAATAGTTCTCATCTCTCACAGTAGAGTATTTGATAAAGTGCCACATGGGAAATTATGAAGGCAAGATAAGTACCTGAACAGCAAAACAAGGGAGAGAGATGAGGCTGGATCACACTGAGAGACAAAGCACAGGTCAAGGGAGAAGCCAATGGAGATCTCTCAGGATTGGCCTCCAAGCTGATCCTGAGGACAAGGGAGAGTGGTGACAAAACTTGCTCAGCAGGCAAAGCTGGGAGGCATCAGTAATACAGAGGATAACCAGCATGGCCCACAGGGAAAACAAGGCACTTTCTAGGAAAGAGCCTTTCTGTCACACCACTGTGGAATGGAGGGGAGGGAAGTCCTGGAACTGAGTCTTTAGTGGTTCAAGGGTGGTGGAGTCCATTGCCATGAGGGATTTTAAAGATGGTAGAGATAATGGCAACCTTAAACATTTACCTGTGAAAAACTTTGGAGAATATTTTACCCACTGGCATTTCCTGATACTATTCATCTCTAATTTTCAGTTTTGTTTTCTCTAATATCTCATCAAATAGACAGTAACTCTGATCTTCCCTCACTTGTGTGCAGAAGTAGCTGATGGCAGTGCGAGGGGCTTGAGATTGGAGGTACTCAAGTGAAATGATGGAGGGAGCCACACACCCCTTTCCTGAAGTCCTGACATTTTCTCTACAGTGAAACAAAGAGCTGTCACTCTCTCCAGCACAGAAAGTGCAGCAGGAGGAAGCCCAACTGCTGTTAAATAAATAAATATGAAGCTATATGCATGTGCGTTCCCTATGCATGGGTACCTCAGGGGACCAGGGTGCACAGACCTCTCCTGGTCCCTGCTGTCCTTCATGGGGTGGTCTCTGCAGCCCTTGAAGTTGGCATGCAGCATGTGAGCAGACAGGGTGCATTTCCCTGTGGGGATATCCATGGGCCCCCTGTCACCTCTGCCCCTCCCGCTGTGCCCTGTCTTGGCTGGGGCTGTCCCCTGCCCACCCCCTCGAGGGAGCAGCACTGGTGGGAGCCCAGGCACTGTGAGTGAGGATAAGAAATAATTTGGCTTTTAAATTGGGATTGGACATGGTTGTAGCCCAGCCACAAAAACTCTCAGGCCAAAACCCACAGAAATTGGACATGTTGCTGAGCAGAGCCCAGTGAGAATGGGAGGATGGTATATAAACACCGGCTCTCCCTGGCTGTGGTGCCTTGCTCTTATGCTGCAAGTATTTGTGTGTTAAAAACAGTAAGAACAAGACATCTGAAAATTAGGATTCTATGTCAAACTGTCAATACCCACAAGCATGCAGGCTTTCATTAAAATCTGTTTGACATTTTTGTTATGCACAGAGAGCCAAAAAGATGCCAAAAGGATGTGATATTTGTGATCACATCCTCCTGCTAATACAAGACACTGCGAAGATGATTGTACTAAAACATTCCTTGCAAAAGACTGAGCAGTTAAAGAACAAAAAAAAAGTAAAACAAGAGACTTAAGTTAAAAAGAGTTATGTGTAGTGTGGGAATTCGGGATGTGCTCCTTGGGTGAAGCAGTGGCAAGTAGCCTTTTTAACTCTTTGTAGTTAATTGAAACGATAAGAAATCTAGTAATTTCAGTTTTCCACAGAGGTCTCCAACCCCCAAAATGTGCAAAATTTAATCATTTTGGGAAAATCATGTAATGATCCTGTCATGTGACCCAGGTAGAAGAGATATTATTTTGTCACAACAATGTGAGTAAATTATCTTACTGGCAACTTGCTTAAAGGTCATGGAGATCATCTGATGCGTGAGATGGAAATTTCTCATGCCAAAACAATATTGACAGCTTATCAAGCAGGGAGGAAAGTACAATGATATAATAGAATGTAAGGTAAGATAACGCTTGCTACTGACGGTAGAAAATATGACATGGCATTTCAATTTTAAGGTTATAGGCAGAATGATATGGTATAGATGCTTGGAGGCATAACAGGGCAACTTGCCTGGGGATAGACTAAACTGAATGCAACATTATAGCTTAACATATAACTATATAACAGATATTAAATACAATACATGGAGAGAGGGATATAAATAGTTGTACCAAAGGAGGGAAGGAGAAAGGCCTGCACCTGCCTGGATGGATGAATTCTCCTTGAACTGGCTGCCAGCTCAGTGAAGTTGCTCTGATGGGACTCAAAGGATTTGTGTGGTATTACTCTCTCTTTTCTCTAGCATCTTGGTATTTGTCAGTGCCTTGTTGCTTTTCTTTAATTTTACTCTCTGACCACACTCATATTTCTGTTTGTTCGCTGTAATGTGGTGCAGAAAGTAAATGGACAGGAATCTATACAGTATTTGTGTGCAAATATATATATATATATAGTATATGTATACACATAAGCAACAGAGATTTGAGTCCTGAACTGGTCACTAAAAGTTTTCCACCTTGTTTTCAATGCTGAGTTATAATACCAGCTGAAAAAGAAATTACAAGAGAAGGGGAATATTCACTGAGGATTTGATACAACATGAATGGTCATGATCTTCCTTAATCATGTTTGAGTGTCTGTCCTTGCTGCATCGGGCCCAGCACGTTGGGACTGTTGCTGCTCTTGCTTTTGGCACAGTGCAGCACAGTGACACCCAGGCACTGCCAGCTGTGACAGCACGGGCACTGGGCATAGCCATCAGGAAAGGCACTGTACTGGAGAGGAGTCTGATAGGGCTGAGAAATCTGTTTCTTGTCTGCTGTAACAGATTGCCTGGGAGGTGGCACCGTACCTGCAGCCCGCAGGTCATTACTCGGGGAGCCCTGTTTAAAACATCACACGGCATCAAAAGGTGTGGAGGAGATAAATCAGAGCAGATCAGGGATCTCTGGATGCATCTGTGTTTATATTTGGGACAGAATCAGGGTATTTCAGGACATGACATTTCTCATCTGTGAGTGGGCAACGTGGTCCCATTGATGCATTCACTCACTAGGGCTTTTTTCAGCTGTTTTTAACCCAAACGAAAGGTATACATTATGTATTTTCTTCATGCTCTCATCAGTGGCAGAAAACTAATTTACCCCCACCTACATGAGCCCTTCCCTGTGTCTGTGTAGGCACTTACAGGGTCCCACAAACATCACACTTTTGGCACGAAAGATTCCAAGGGCTCAGCCTCAGCTAGTCCTCAACCCGCACTTCCATGGGCCCAACTAGCCTAAAAAAAAGATCTTTATGCTGTGCTGGAAGGAACTGCTCAGTGAAATGCAGCAGTTGTACTGTGTTAGAGGGATGGAGGCACAGGTTCGTGTGTCCATGGGCAGTACTGGAGGGTGCAGGTCAGCCCAGTGCTCCCTCTGCTCAGTCAGCCCTGGATGTCACGGAGAGTGAGAGTTGGGGTGAGTCACATCTAAAAAAGTGATCAAAAATTTGGCCAGAGCCGGGGTGTCACAATGTTTTGTAGCTGTTTGTGTAGTAGGTCCTTGGGACTCTGAAATTCTTAATTTCTCAGAGGACAAAAAGGCATCATGGAGGTTTCCTCCACAGGTAGGTAGTTGTAAATGAGCTACACGAATATTCACCACCCTTTATGTTTGTCTTCATGGAGAACCAAAACAATCAACAAAATCAAGGGGACTTGTACCCTTGCAGCAGCTGTTCAGAAAGGGTTGGTTTAGTTGGCAGATTTTCACTATTCTTGAGTTGGGCTGTGGGTTTTTAGCTCCAGCATAGCTGGGGATGGGAAAAGGGGCTGTCAAGACTTGAACAGGGCTCAGATAAAATGCACTTGCCTCTCGAGCGTCAAATGAGATCTGAATAAAAGATGGTTTCTTTGGCTTTGGGATTTTCAGATCCATCTCAAAGCACAGTCAGTTTCTCAGTGAAGAAAACAAACCCAAGTGCTTGGCTTCTAGTTTTTTCCCAAGACTTGCATAGCCCCGTGTCCTCTCAGGCATGTTTGTATCCCCACAGAGGGGCTGTGGGCTAATACAGTCAGTGGTGTGTTATGAAGGTCCTCTCTGCTCAAAACAAAGCTCTGGACAGGGGTAGCTGTTCTTACAGGTTTTCAGTACTGCATCTTCAAGAGTCAACTTGCTGGTAGCAATGCACTCATTTGTGTAAGGAAAAAGATCCCTTAATGTGCTATTAAATTAAACAATGTCACTGCTATTGCAGTAGAGCTGAGCGAATAATCCATAATGAATAATTTATTCAACAAATTTAGCTGCTTTCTCTGCTCACAGACTATCTGGAGACAGATCACAATTCCCTCCAATTTACTTATTATTTGAAATTACTGATGGATAGCTTTGTAATTAAAAAAACAACTCTGTGTCTTGATCACAAACAACTGTGGGTGTCTGATCTTCGTTAGTCAAGGTATGTGCTTTGGTTGTGATGGGTCAGATAAATCACATGATATTGTTTCTGCCTGCTCATTGGAGAAGCCTACAAGCATGTCTGGCATGAAAAGACAAAAAATTCTGTCTCTGCATGCAATTTTGAAATTTGTCTTGTGCAAACATTTGCCCAGTAAAACTTGATTGCTCAAAAGTGTGCAGAAAGCAAATCCCAGGAGGAAATCAATGTGGCTGCAGTAAATTCATTTAAAAATGTGAATGAATATTTGCAGACTTTTATTTTTTTTAAAGCTGCCGCCTGGCCCTGCACAACAACATCCATCAAATGCACAAAAAATACATTTGACTATTTGATTATTTGGTTGGTTTTTTTTCCCCTTTTGTCCTCCAGAAGAAGACAGAATGAGAAGGAATCTCTGGTCTTGGTATGGCAAGAATGTTAGACAAAACTCAATGATAAACTGCACAGGTAGCATCTTAAAACTGATTATATTGGAAGAATATTTCAAAATCTCCCTGATGGCAAGAAGCATTTTTCTGTTGTGAATCTCCCAAGTAACCATAGCCAGGTTAAACTCACTTGTTGTTGCTGAACCTCTGTTTGCCTGTCCCATAAACAGCCCCGAGGGAGGCATGGGTGTGTTCTCCCCTGCCCCAGATCCTCTCTGGGCTGCTCAGGAAGCAGAATTGGTTGAAACTACTTTTTCCAAAACCCCCGTTAAAAGCCATCTGCAATTCATTGCATTTCTTACCTTCTTTGCAGGCTTGTCTTTCTCCATCACTCCTTTGCTCAGATGGGGAGGCCCTTCCTGCCCTGAACTCAGTGCAACATCAGACAGGCAGCCCTCCTCCTCCTCCTCCTTCTCCTCCTCCTCTTCCTTTTTTCTTAGTCCTCTGACCCTCTCTCCCAGCACAGAAGTTAGACTTTGAGGCCCCCAACCCTAACCTGTATTTGAAGCTGATTGATATTTAAGGGACAACAAGATTTTTCTCTTTCTAATTTCTAATGTTAAGAAAAACAACTAAAATGGGGAATGTCTTTAAGGTGTGCATAAACCTCTCAGAACTGAGGTCCAGGGGTTGTGTTTGTATGTGAGGGAACAGGCTGATTAATTGATCTTCTCTGAGTCCTGTTTCAATACTTTTCCCAATGAAGGAGATGTCTTTGTTTTTGTGAGTTCAGCTAGGTTAGGTCACAAAGACATATTCCCCATCTTTTGAAATATTATACATGTTGGTATCATCTTCAAGTAGAAAAGTTCATGAGGCAGCTTTTGTGTTTCCCCACCAGGAGCCAAGCATGAATAACAATTATTAGTGCACTGTAGCTGTTTCAGGTACTCACACCCTATTAAAACAGAGAGCAACTCCAGGGAGAAACACCACTCCTTGGTGGGGAGAGTAGTGCTTAGTGGTAACAAACAGTACTTCAAACTGAAATGTGCTGAGTTGGGTCAGGGAATGCTTTCCTTTAGAAGGACGTATCTTTTTGTATTTGTGATGCTTAGGAGGAAGAATGTGGCTGCTCAAAAGGGACCTTTGGGCTGAGTGGTGCCTCCTGCTCCGGCGCTACCAGTGGTGTGGTGGGTACCTGTCCCTGGGGTCCTGGGCACCAGCACCCCGCATTCACTTGGCACTTCAGCATTCACTGGCTGGTGAAGAGAGGTTTCACTTACTTTAAATTTGCAGAAACATGGTCCTTTGTGACAATAGTATATCAGCATCAAGGAGACAAGGAGACAAACAGGAGCTTGTGGAGCTGAGAGGCGTTTACACTCCATGTTTGCACCGCCTCTGGTGCCTCCCTGTGCCCAGAACTTTGCTTGGGGTTGAGCATGTGGACTGCTGTGATCTCAGTGCAGCATGAGACAACCAAGAAGAAAACAGAGAGATATAAATGTCCCTCCCTGGAAGTTCTCCTCTTAAAGGCATCACTTTTCCCAGCTGGCTGTTTTGCTCTCCCTCCCCAGTGCCTTACACCAAGGTAGGGCTGCTTCTTTCCATGCTTGAAATGGACCCTAAAGCCACAAGGAAAACAAAGAATGGCTCTTGTTTATTTTTGCAGAGTTTTGACTGGGTCGGCAAGGAACGAAGCCTTGTTAAAAGCATTTTACTGTGGGTCATCCAGAGTTTGAGGAGCTGAGGAAGAAAAGGGGGAGAATTGCTGTTTCCCCATCAGAAGGTTGGTAGCTGGTGCCACACTGCCCACCCAGCTGCAGTTGGTGCAAAAAGCCAGGGGCTGAAGAAGAGCAACAGGAAAAACTCCTTTGGGCAAATGAGGATATGAACTGAGGATGTTTTAATATTTTTCTCACAGAAAGTAGCATTAGTTAATTTTACCCTCTATCCTCAATTGCTTATAAATACAAAATGAAAGCAGCATAATTCTTTAAAGCCCATTGCAGGCTTTCTTAAAACGACCTTTTCACCTATAATTACAAACAAAAGATTATTGAACCAAGTGGGATATATTAGTAAGAACATCAGTGTTATAATTTTGATCCCAGTGAATAAAATAGTTGGAAAAATTCATTTAACAACCTTTAAATCACCAGCTCCTGTGTTATTTACTTCTGAAAGCATAACTCATACAGCTTCTCCTCTGTTGTATTCCCACAGCATGTATTTATCTCACCTTCTCCCTTGAAACCTATGTAAAAAGTAGATTTCACATTGGCAACGCTCTTTTCATCTCCCTCTCCTGAGCCCGTGCTCTGCGTGCCAGCCTTTGAGCCCTGCCTGTGTCGTGGTCACCACAGTGAGAGGGGGATGGACTCATGGGCAGCCAGTAAAGCCAGTCAAATTTAGTAGAATTATTGTCACATCAGAAGTCTGGAAGTTCCCCTGCCCAATCTGTGTGTAAGGACTCCAACAGAACAGTCAAACTCAGATGCACAGAGCACAGTTTAACATTTGAGCTTGTCTCTGCTACAACTCTTGAAAATGCCCAGAGTTCGGGGGAGTCCTGCAAGTCAGGAACACTCCATGGGACATGGCCAAGATCTGCTTTACCTCCGCCAGGCCACAGACGAGCTCTGTGTCTGCTAATGCTCTTAAATCAGTAGATTTTAGGAGACAACGGTATGGTCCATTAACAAATATAATCAACATCGTCTCTGCTGGACCAAGAGCACAGGATATTCTTGCTGCAATATGGTCACTTTGAACGTGCTATTCCCTCTAAATCAGCACAACATCAGGAGGTACCACAGTGGATCAGCTGTGCAGGAGGTGGACATCTGCCAGACACAACCGTTATCAATCATCACCCAAGTATTTACATCAATCATTGAACAAACATTTATGTCTGGAGCCTTTTTTTTTGGCCACGATATACGTTTAGACAGAAGCAGAAGTGCAATGTGGAGAGGCTCCTGATGCCTTCCTTTGCCCTGTTGGTAGAAAATTCACTTCTCTCTTCTCCTCTGGGCTGACCTCCAATTTGTTTTCTATTTGAAAGGCTAAGGCCATATGGTAGATATGTTCAGTTCTCAAAGTCTTTTGATCTTTAGAAGAGTTGCAGTCTAAATTTCAATAATGAAAACACTTCCTTTTTTTTTTTTTTTTTTTTTTTTTTTTTTTTTTTTTTTTTTTTTTTTTTTTTTCTTTTTTTTTTCTCTTTTTTCTTTTTGGATTCTTATAAATGAGATATTATATTTCCATACATTTTATTTCTGGCCACATCTATGAATCTAATATTGACCTGGAGTTATCTGTGATAGAGAAGTTATTAATTTTGACAGATATAAGGGAGAAGCTAATATCCTCCTTTTACAAACACCTAATATTAATCTCTAGTGATGTAAACGAGAACTTCAGAATGGCTTGGGGTGGTGCTGGAAATGATATGAGATTGAAATTTGATAATGAAAAAGGGAAAGATTCATTTTAGAAAATTGATAAAATGGATAAAAAATTGTATTTCCTATGAAATAAGTGTAGGAAGCTCAACTTAGATTTAGCATCCATTATTCTTCTATAGGTGGTATATACACAACGGATATGTTAGGGACCAGATTTTACTCTGATTTATATATCCATAATTTCATTGGCTCAGAATAGTATTTGTCTCATGATTTCTACTCAAATAACATATAGGAAGTCTGGAACTGGTTCTGTGGCCTGGGGATGTACCCAGCCTGGTTTGACCAGCTGGGATGGCTACTAATGCCACACCAGCAACTGCAGTAACAGGGTTGCCTTCAATAGCTGGAGACTTTACTCCATGGCCCCATTATAGTCATGCTCCCAAATCCTGCCACTTCTTGGAGACACTTTCTTCCCTAGCATGCCTTCTCTGTGTTATTGTGCTCCAGTCAGATGGCTTTGTGAACAGCCAGAGAGAATTCTTCAATGCATGGAGAGGAAACCCTTCCTCCAGCTCTGAGTATCTGGAGATCTGGCTTTGGATTCTCCCTTTGGAGAGGTTTTTGCCCTTTGTTCGGGATAAAATTCCAGTATTTTATGACACATAGGATACTTTTTTTTTCTCCCCAGCAATTTACTGGGTTATCCTGGGGAAATTGCCAAGTCTGGAGATTCTGGAAGTGTTTGGAAGGTTTTTACTTTACGGCAGAGAGACAGTTTGATGGCCTGGTTCAAAAGGAGCTCAGATTCACACAGCTGCACTGTTTATTTTGGTTGCATTTTTTTGTTATGCCAGAAGCAAAGGCAGGCTTAATGTTAATCTCATTCAGACATTTTGCTGTCCTCTTCTTTTTATACCTCAACAGCATTTTTACCCTGTTCCTGTACCAGATCACACCATGTAACTGACCAAAGCTCCCCATTTCTGGGAGCACTGAGTGGGTTTTGTGGCCATCCTGCTAAGAAGGGTGTGCAGAAGTTGGTCACCTGTTTTACTAACAAAAAGGGTGCTGTGTTCCTGTGTCCCTGTTAATCCATCACAGTGCTGAGATGCCTGTGATGGAGGGAAATAGCGCAGGTATGATTGATAAATAGTTTAATGGAGGGATTGGGAGCTATGTGGGAGAACTCCTCTTTAGTTGCACAGCTCTGTGCTGTTGTGCTGCCTTTCTGTGTTTGCTACATGTATTTATTGCCAAGCTTATCTCAGAGTTATGTATTTGATATCAAGGCTGTCGTGAATATTACTAAAGGCACCAAAAAGCCTGACTATGCCTCAGAGCAAAGTGGAAAGTTATCTTGACTGTGATGGCTGACAGCACGCAGAGGATGGCACAGAGCCTCCCTTCTTGGAGAGACGTCCCAAACAGCAGCAGAGACTGAGCTGCTGACACAGAGGGATGCTGGAGGAGCACAGCCAGTGGAGAGAGGCGTAGCCTGGGGCAATCTGTCATTTTGGGGGTACTTTCTTGCCTGGAGATGCTGTTTGGGGATGGGAAAGCTCAGACAGTGCAGTGGTGCAGCACAATCCTGGCAGCTGTGGGCTGTGTAACTGTGGGGCAGCTGGGAAAGCAGCTTCCCTCCTGGGCGGCAACTTGAGCCTTGGATTAATATATTTTATTAGTTGGGAGTCAGGCTTGTGCTTTTAATGAATTTTGTGGTCCCTTTTATTGTAGTCTCTTCTGAGCTGACCCTTAGGTGGTGCATTTCTGGCCGTGCCTGGGCTCCCATGAGCAGTGCTCTGTGGTGTCACAGCGCAGTGGGTGCTGCACCACTTGGGATGCTGGATCCCAGCCATGGCCTCATTCAGCATCCTCTGCACCGCTGGCATGGGGGTCTAACTGCACCTGAGCACAGGGCAGGTGTCTCTGAACTTCTCCAAAAAGGGTGAGAGGACTTCCATCATTGCTGCACTGCTGTCACTGCTGTCTAAAGCAATAGCTCTAAACAAATCAGTGCAGATACTTTATCATCAACTGCAGAAATGGAATGAGTTGCCAGCCAGCCTAAGGGCAGTTATGATACTGGGCTAAGGCCTAAAACCACAGTGACTTAAAAGCCAAAGGCCTCCAGATAACACTATCCTGGTCTGCCCATCACTATTGCTTCCCTCCTGCAAAAGAAGATGATAAACAATTATCAGGTATCAGTGCCTGAATCTTAAGTGTCTTCTGTAATACTTAATATAAAACCAAATATGTTCTCCTTCAGAAAATGAAGCAGATCCCAATTAATTATGTATAGCTCTCCTGCTTTCACACAAAGAATAGCAACATTCAAATCAGCTCTTTGGTCTTCTTATCACCTGTTAGATTACAGGCATCTCCCAGCTCTCTAATGATCATCTGAGTTTTGGTGCTGGTTCTTCCTTTTAACTTGGCATCATGTTTTTTCTCTTTCTTAGCATTTTTGATAAAAACAGTATAGTGGAGAAGAGACAGATGTCCCTTTGGTGATTTAATACATTCTTTGCTGCCCTAAAATGTCTGAAAGAATTGGCTTCTGTATCAAGAGTTGTCTCTGTTCTGGATTTCATGTATGCTCAAGGCAGAGAGGAGGATGGAGAGATGTATGATGCAGATACAAGCCGGCCCATCGAATCTGATTGATGGAAAACCAGTGGTGAAATCCAACAAATCAGTGGAATCTCTGTAATGACTCTACTACTATTTAGGAGAGCACAGCAAACCTAAGACCTACATGAAATCCCCTCCTATATGTCAAGTGATATTTTCTTGCATTGTATCTGTTCAGTGTTAACCTGGAATATGTCTTTTGCTCCTGGCTCTGGGAATGTTTGTCCTGCAGAAGACTAGGCTAGGTTGGAGACCCAGGAGCACTGTTTTGTGCTTTGGCAGCCTTTGTGAGCTCTACCTGCTTTATTGTCAGAAGGATGACTAGGAAGTCTCCAACATATAGTGTCACCAGCACTGTGATGTGAGAAACAACACCTACACAATCTATTATTCATTAAGTGTAACCAATATATAATTTAAAACAGTGGGTTTTGTCAAATAATGTTAGGTCAGCATAATTTTCTGCCTATTACTAATATCTATAACATCTTTGCCTTAGTCAGCTCTATTTAAATATGCAATCATTTACAGCTTTTGACTATATGTGTGCACACTCCCAATTTCCAATATTCAACTACTACAAATTTTATGCTGACATCAATAGCAAACTATTAAAGACAGTATTTCATTATTGGTTTTTCATCCCAAAAGTTATTTACAATTATATACTAAGCACTAATATTAAAGGAAACCATTTAAATGAGGTGCTATCTGCTTTAACAATATGTCTGTCACAGAATGAGATTGTGTTTAAAGATTTTATCAAGAAATGGTTGTTTGCTGAGGTTATGTTTTGTCCATGAAATATGCATTTCATATCTCTTTCATTTCATTAACATAATTTAATTTGTGCTTTGCATTTTGTGCATAATACATATTTGATTTACAAAACAAATATTTCCATTAGAAAATGAATTTCATGCAGGCAAAAAAGCAGAACCAAATGATGTATTGAAGGAAAATAAGAAGAAATGAAATGCATTTTCTCAGTCTATTAGAAAATCTATGGCATTGACAGAAAGTGCACTTAGTGCTACATTTAAAAAATAGCACATATGTCAATGTATTAACAAATAGAATTGGAAATACAAATATTTCCCTATATCAAGCCAAGAATCTCTTTATTTTAATTGAGTTGATTTAAAAGCCCAACTACAATTTAATTTTTATTTCATGATGTGGTACACTGCCTGGTGCCATTACATCCATGTAGAATTGGCAGTCAATATACAAATATATTTTACCTTTTAAAAACTTTCTATTGACACCAGCAATAAATAATTTAATGGGCTGAAAATGTGAAATCATTAATTTGCTGATGGTCTTTGAATATTGGGCAGGTGGGTAGGGGTACAGAACTAATGAATAGTGTTTGTGAGTCTGTCATGAGAGGACCCCAGTAAAGCACGCCACAGATGAAATGAAACGCTGTTTAAATTTGCCTGATTTAATCTCCAGATCCAAGGAGTTGCAGAAAATGATGAAGCCCAAAATGCCCCATTATCTCCCCATCAAGAAAACCTATCAAACTGGGTGTGGAGGAGTTAAATGTCTGACTCCTCTGGAGTCTGAAATGTGCACGTTTCCTTCCATCCAGCCAACTATGGAAATACTGGATGTCCCCATGTGAGCGGTGGGCTGAGCAGAGCACCAGGGACATGGCAGCTTTGTGCCTCTCAGGGAGCTGGGCACCTCCCTTTGGATGGGATCTGCTGCATCTCTTTTAACATGAAACAGAGGCTGGGCAATACAGCCCTCATCCTTCCAGAGCAAGCCAAAACCTCGAGAAAACACCTTAAAATGGCTGTCCCTTTTACACAGAGGTGTGAGTATGGACTGGCTCACTACCTCTATGCCACTGGCAAATTTTGGCATGACACAGGAGGGCAGGGTTTGGCCCCAGGCCCACCGTTCACACAGAACATGAGTGAGTCACATTCTGCTCACAGCTGTAGTCATGAAGCCCCAGTGATCTTGTTGGTGTAACTGGGAACAGAAATGGGACTGTGCAACATGGGGCAGATTGGCTCAGGGCAAAGATGGGCACTCTCTCAGCCCTGGCTCTGAGGCACCACTGGCATCACCAGCTGCAGGAATGTGTCTGGGGCAGGACTCAGACAACATGAGAATTAATTTAAATTCACGGGATATTTTAAAGATAATAATAGATGTCGAGTTGCATCTTTTAGTTGTTTTGGAGCTTTGTGCTTTAAGCTTTTTTACACAAGGATTAGCGGCTTGCTTTAAAAAAAAAAGGGAGGGGTTGGGAACTGGGATTCTTGCAGTCTCAGGAGTCCAGAAGCAGCAGCTTAAAGAAAAATACCAAATGTTGCAAGGCGGTAAGACTGAAAAATCCTGCATTATTCTGCCATGGGGAATAAGTTTAACTCTATGAGAAACTCTACACAGCAAAGTAAGGAGAGGAAATGAAGAATAACTCCCCTCTTTTAAACTAAGAGATACATTTGGGGAGGTTAGTCTGTAAATACATTAGCTTAGCTGGAATTTTGCCAGGACTTTGGGACTAATATCCATACTCTTATGAAAAGTGCTTGGGATAATGACTACAGGTATCTGAGGCCTCGGTGCTGTATCCAAGGCTAATTGAATTGAGTAGGCGTGCGTACTTGAGAAAACCAAAGGGAGGTTAGGTAGAAAAAGTGAAGAAGGTGAAAAAGAAAGCAAAGAAGTGAAGCTGCAACACTGATAATTAACTGGAATGAAGGCTCCAGCTCTGTCCTGCCAGATCACGCTACGCACTGGCTGAAAGCAAAGTGACAGAGGAGAGTCTCTCTCCCTGCTGCTCCCGTGGTCACCAATGCCACAGCTTGCAGCATGTTCTCATCTTCTGCTGAGCACCAGCCAAGGCAGGGCTCCCTCAATTATGCTCTTGTTGCAAGAGACATGCTCTCCAAAGCCTGCACGGCACAGGCTCCCTTCTGCACTCTCACAGCACATCTTGCATCCTGCTCATCCCTTAGCCAGGTCTGGCACTGGGGCAAGCCCAGCCCCACCATGCTGGGCCACCAGCTTGCCAGGATGCTCTGGTGGCTGCTGCCTGCTCATCACAGCCCAAAAATTAACTCTGCACAACGTCCCTCAAAGAGCCATCAGAAGAAAAGGGAGTGGTCCCCTCACCTGGCCACAGGATGCAGGAGGAAGGCTGGAGTCTGCCTCACCTTCATGTCATCTCTCATGGAGATTAGATAGGTTTCCATGATATCTTTTTCTGAATACAAAACACAAAGTGCCTAGAGTGAGAGCACATTTTCATTTGTTGTGTGTGGAACACCTTGTGTGGTATTTGGGATGAGGTTTGCCCCGGGAAGGGCCCCTGCAGCTGGGCAGAGCAGTGCTGCTGCTGAGCAGCCCCGTCCAAGCAGCAGCCCAGCTCCACGTCCCTGCTGACTGCTCGTTGAGACACATCTGCTATAAATCCTCTAAAGTGAACCACAGAGTCATGTCTTCAGCCAAACCTTGGAAGAAATGAATACCATGAGCCTGGTGATTAGCTCCAGGATTAATGAGATGCACCACCTATATTCATAAGATATAATGAGGAAAGATACCCAGTAAGGTTTAAACATCACACGTACTTTCCTGACAATATCGGCATGTCAGAGTTGGGATAAAACTATTTTGAATAAAAAATAGAGTATGTCTAAAATATTAAAAGAAAAAAGCTTAGTGCCTGCACACACAAAAGCAATGATCTAAGGGAAATCACCAGTTGCTGTTCTGTGAGGTATAAAAATAAACCCTTGTCTCCTTTACTTTTACATTCACTGACAAGTGACTATATTAGCATTAAGTGAAAAAGCAGATGAAAAGTAATGTCTTTTATTTAGCTCCTACCTGAAACATATTTAAGTTTCATGCAGCAAGTGAGATTGTGCACAGGGGTTTGAAATCATGTAATAAGACACTGCGTGACATTATCTGTCCACCCAGCAGTCACTCCGGTAAGTTACATTGCCAATAAATCTTGGAAGGGAAGTTAACACAAATAACTTCACACTTCCCCCCTCCCTTTTTTCCCAACCTTGTCAGTGTGTCTATCTGTATAAGATTTTGTACTCATTCTCCAAAGAAACCTGTTAGGATACCTGTCCATCAACTAGTCTACCGTACTTGTCTCATTTTTAATATGCCAAAAATGTTGAACCATGTATTGTTTCTAAATGAAGCACATGTGTGCTGCAGAGTAGAAACAGAAATGTGCTGATACAGGAAACTCTACTTGTTTGTTAGCAGTGATATTGGAAAAAATCCATCTCTCCTAGCAGGACAATCTCATCATATTAAAAGTTATGGATTTCTTGCTTAAGCATTCTACACTAGCTGCAGAGCTGTATAAACTTGCTTGTGCTTATCAAGCGAGCCAACAATACACGAAAAGAAAATTTAACATCTTTTAACATTTCTGCCTTCATATGGGAGTTCTCTTGAAATGAGTTCTTCAATTATCCTGATGGATCTGTTTAGTGAGTTGGTACTGTTTCCTGGCTTATAAAAGCCACTGCATTACTATGCAATACTGTATCTGTGGTATTGAAATGAGATCAACATCATGGCTTTACTACATTTTAAGCAGAAGTTAGCACAGATTATAAAAATCATAGACTTCAGCATTAGATATTGTAGCAACCTATTCTAAAACCTACATTTGTTTTTGTTGGCAAATAATTAGAGGTGTGTGAAAAATGAACTGTTGGTGGCTTCTTTATTAAATAACTAATGAGTATTAATCAATATCAAGCAAACACTAAGAGAGAATATGTTTTATTTTTCTTTGTATTGGATAACAAAGGAAACTGGATTTATAAAAGATGATAAACAGATTGAAGTAATATTAATAATTTCAAAATAAAGTTGCCACATTATTCCTATGTGTAGGAGATAATATATAGCCCTATATATATAATTCAGTTCAGGAAAACATCACTGCTACATCTGAGATTAACTGCATATGACATCCAAGAATGTTTCAGAGCATCATTTATTGGATTGACTGTGTTGTACAAGTATGCAAAATATTTACTTCTTTAGTTCTCCGGATTATTAAGCTGCTAAGATTTGTCTGTGAACGGAAGTTTTAACAAACCAGTTTGTAGGTGTTGCCTCTGAACCCAATGTCCTCAGCTCCGTGTGCGTGCATTTGCATGTGTGTGTCCATGCACAGATTTTTCAGTCTTTACACTGTAAAAAACTTTGGAATTGTCTGACCCTGTAAACACAAAATTCATGTCTCTCACCCTGGGACAAATACATTCTTTTTAAAAGCAGCATATGGGCAGCCTTGGACTGATGTTAGTTTATTGTCACTGCTTGATAACGTTTAATGGAAAAGATACAAGAGTGCCAAAGAATTTTAATTATTTTTGTGATAAAGTTATATGTTCGGCCTTGAAAAAGTGGAGATAATGCTGGGATTCATTATTATTCCCAGTGTGTTTAAACAGACGACACAGAATGCAAACAAAAGCAGATGAAATTTGAAAAGTATTATCAATATTGCAGATAGCAGATGCCCTTTCCAATCAGAACAAGCATATCTTCTATAGCAACTTTATGGTTGAGTAGTTTATTCATTTCTATTAGAAGGTTGTACGTTTCTAAAATATGTAGATGGTATCTAGAAAACCAACCAACCAGTAGGGTCATTTTGCTTGTTTTCCTAAATTTATTATTTCACTTTTGCAGGCTTGATCTGAGGTGCATTAACATGGGAGTGAAATCTTATTGTGTCAAATCCTATCTTGTATATGACCTTTCATGTGTTTTGCTGTGGTTCTGAGAGGGAAATGCTAAGAGGTGTCTATTCTGCAGGGGTTTGCCGGGGTTGTATTTGTGCTGCTGTAATTAAAACTAGACCCATCTTTCTGTAAAATTGTTCTTCTTCTTGGCCTTGTGGCTTGAAAGAAAAATTTTGCTGTGGATGCAGCACCTAATTCACACTAACATTCTTTTAAGAGTGCCTGAGGCATAGACCCTTCAACTGTGAGGTGCCCAGTGCCCTGTGCCAGAGCTGGGACGCTGGCAGGGACCCCAGAGCTCTGCCGTCATTTTAAAATGCTTTAAAAGAATTTCCACAATCATGCAATAATATAACCAAACCGGTTATTTTTGTGTGATGTTGTTTGAGGCTTTCATTCCGTATTTTTCATTTTGAAAGAAAACAGCAAACATTTAAAATTATTTTACAGTAATTTACTGAACCCTAAGGCCACAATTCTGCAGTAGGTTACGACATCGTGGGCTTTGATGGTAAAAATCATGTACTGATGCATTTCCACTGCAGAGAAATGGTGAAAGTGTAGATCTTCAGAAAATATATTCCACACGGTTTCCTGCTACCTGTTCATATGCCAATTATACTTTCAAGTTTGCATCTGAAATTCTTATCTGCCTAGTAACATCCTATCCTCTGAAATGTCTCTAGTCCACTTAGTCATATTTAGAGCTGCATGTAAGTGGTTTTCTATATGCAAACACACAAACTGAGAATGTTCCACCAATCATTTTAAAAAAATACGGATTCTCCTCCATGAAGCGTTTGGAGAATGTTCCTTTGAGACCTTGATTTCAGGTTGCCATCAATGGAAAAACAGTGAATCCTTTAAAAAATATAAATATTCAGCGGTTGGGCAGTCATAAAAGCTAAAACAGAAGACACCAGAAAAAACTACCGTGACCTTTAATTGTAGCTAAATTCAGCCTCTGTGGAAGTTTTTCCAGGTGAAGGTCCAAAATGGCAGGAGACAGTAGTGTCCTTGAAGGCTGTGAAGAAACAAGTTGCTTTCTGGGGATGCACCAGCTGAGCCTGGACTCCATCAACATAACAGCCCTGGTCCAAGGATCCCAGAAGAGTGTGTGTGCTGGGCATAGGGAGAGGGAAGAAGAAGAGGAGGAGGAGGAGTCAAGGACTACATTTCCCATGATGCTCTTCAACCAACCCAGACTTCAAATTGGGCAGGTGTGGGGGTTGTTGCTCCTGGCTCTGGTGAGGAGGCAGGAGCTCCATCGGTCCCGGCTCTGAGGCTGTTCACAGGTATTGTAAAGCTGTGCCATCAGTGTGTTTGGAGGGTGGATTCAGGAAATGTAATCACAAGATAATAGCACGGGTAGAGTAGGTCCTAAAGGGTTCTGAAGTTGGAGAGCATGGGAAAAAGATGAGGATGGGGTTTAGGGCGTCCCATCTTTAAACTGTCTTAGGTGGATGTGCCTGTATCTTCACTATGGTGGGTTTTCTTAACACTGGTGTTGAAACTTACCTTGGGCTAGTCCTGAATTTCCTCTGAATGCGATAAAGTGCATGTGAAACCTGAATGTAAGATGTGACACCAGGACTTGTGGCTCCTCCCCAGTTTTGTGCCCCACGCCGGCGGTGCGAGCGAGCGGGGAGAGCGCTGTTGGCTCCCCGTGGTGCAGAGAAATGGGGAGGGAGAGCCACGTGAGCGTTTTCCAGTGCCCCCTCCTGTGCTTCTCTTCCTGATTATGTGTATCCTTTACTCTTACTGTCTTCTGTTACAGCCCCTAATGCACATCTAATATAATTTTATGGAGCAGTATTATCTGACGAACACCCATCACTCGCCTCCTCCTCAGCAGTGGTGCGGGGCTGCCCACCCCGCCCAAGGATCTGAGGTGTTGGTGCTCTTGCTGCATTTATGGTTGAGCAGCAGCATCGTCCCAGTGCATCCGTTACTTAGCAGACTCCCATAATGAATGCAGTCCATAAATATAAAAGCATTTCTAGAAAGTTAAGTGTTTGGATGTTATAAAAAGCGCCGCTGCTGAGTCATGCTCTTCGCAGCCCGCGGGAAATGGGCAGTGATTATTTCATGCCATTCTGTGTTGGGCTGAGATAACTTAAGGGAAAATGTGGCCACCAAAACTGACAACTCCTGCTGATCTGCTGCTCCGTGCTCGTGGTGCCATCTGTTAGCACATGTCACTATAGGTATGGAGATGTATTGTACAGCAGACTTAAGTCTATATTTCAAAATTGCTGGGAAGTAAGAGGCACACAAAGGAACTGTAATAAGTACAAAGTGTAATTAAATTTTGCTCTAAGAACTGCCATAGTCAGTTAAATCAGACCAGTTTAGATGTCATTATTTAGCCAATTGAGTAAATCTTATTTATAGAAGTCCAGGTCTGGCTCCACTTGTTTTCTGATAAGCAGTGGTAGGCTATTGACTTTAATGCATGATGCTTATAACGGAAAGATGCATAAATAAACATGGACAAAATGAGGGCAGAAGAGCACCACTAAATTATCTCTGCAATTGTTGGTGCCCTCAGCTTGGGCAAGGGCCTAGGCTTGGGTATCAATTCCTGTTTTCATTTTCTTCTTTTAATTGATCTCGTGGAGCTACCATTATCCAAACAGTAAGGGAAAGGGATGTTCTCTTTAGGAACTGCTGATGCTGCAGCTCTCTGCTGTTTCATCCAGGAGTCAGATAGCAAATGTGGAGAAGTAAGAGGTGAATTATACCCACCTGGGGAACACGGGGAGGATTTTTTTTCCAAATTTTGGAAGATGGGTTTTAAAAATAAAGGAGCTTCTGGAAAAAAACTAAAGAGATGGTATGTGACTGAATATAGGTAGAAGTGGTATCCCCAGCAGTTTTTCTGAGGACGAGTCTGAAAAATAACTCTGTTATACTGGAAAATTAAGCAGCTGTAAGTGGTAAGGACCAGAGCTCAGGTGTTTTGAGTTGAGTTTTTGATGGGGTCTCTGCTCTGCTCAAGTTCAGTGTGAGAGAGAGAAAAGGTTCTGGTATTTTCAAGCCTTGTCCAAAACAGCAAACATGAGAAATCTTCAGTGAAATTGCTGGCACGTGATTTTCTTTACTTTCCCACACTCTGAGTGCTCAGAAGGTTTGGATGGCTGTCTGGATTTTTGTGGTCTCTTAATTAAGCTAAAACCTGACCTCTGAATGTTTTGGAGCTTGCCAAACACGAATTAATGTGAGTGAAGCAAGGAAGGGTTAAAGAGCCCATGGAAACTCACTCCCCAGATGTGTTTAGTTAATGCTGAGTGTTTCAGATGCTTTGGTGATGGCAGCTACCACATGCTTGCAGGTAAATGTGGTTGGGAGTGGGGTTGGGATAGGAATGAGGTTCCTCATGGGAAGAAAGTGGATGCAGTGACTGCTACTGCCCTGGAGATTGTCTCCTTTGCATGCTGGAGTGTGTGATCAGGGCCACTTCCCAGATCTGCTGGAGTATCATTTTAGTGTATACGATTTTAATGGAAGGTATTTAAAACCATGCATATTTTTCCTTTAGTGAAAAAGAGACTGAAAATTTCAGGGAAAGAAATGTCAGGGAGCCACAGAAGCATTTTCTGCCTGTGACAGTTGTTGATCATGTTGGACAAGCACTGGCCTCCACCAGAGAGCTTCATGCTTTGAGCAAAGAGGGGCCAAAGCTGGAGGGATCTTTGATTTGAACTGCAGCTTGACATTCAGCATATTTAAACAGGAGGTGTGTGTGACAGGATAGGCAAATCGTTCTCTGTGTTATCCTGACATTAACCTGCAGTAATTGCTTGACATCCCAAGGTGTTGGTTCCCACCACTCAATTTGACTTGAATGGAATGCAAGGGGATATTGGGTTGTGAATACCCAGATCACCAACAGTTTTCCTGCCAGCATGTGCAGTTTAACCCAGAGCAGCACTAGATCTGTTGGTACCCAAGTGTGGCTGCTCTGGAGACCATAATCTGGTGCTCGGGGTTCTGCGAGGGCGACTCTGTTTACTCCTGGCCTCCCGTTGCACGTGGAGATAAACACATGTGTGATGCCAGGATACAGCTGCAAATTGTACATGTGGTGGTGAAAACGCTGTTGCTGTTTATGCAGAGAAAAAACAGAGCCGAAAGGCCACAGAATGAAATATAATTTGTTAAAAACAGGGAATAACATTGATTAAAATGAAAGCCAGTGTTTCAGTACTTTACTGTGGAGAAGTATGTCCCCAGGTTCCTTGCACTTGCCCTGTGATTATACAATAGATTTCAAGTCTGTGATATCTACAAATCTACATCAAAATATATTCTATAGCTGTAGGAAACAGCTCTGAATTGTTAACCTTCTCTCCAGGTACTGGAGGTAACACACTGTGAGATTAGATGTATATTTTCTTCAAGATATACCACCCATCGAGGAGTCCATATTTACATCTTTTGTTGATATTTTTTATAGATTAAAAGAGTCTCTTTTCTGGTGATAATTCTGCTAAGTACTGTAATTTGCTGCCACTAATATTTGTCTGAGTCCTAGTTTGCAAAATATATTTGAAACCACTTTATAAAGTCTCATAATTGCTTCTTTGTAGAGCTGGTATAATGAGTAGTTTCTTTATCCAGCCTTTATCCTGTTAACCTTAGAGGTGAGCGACTGCTTGCTGGAGTAGTTGGGGAATGTCTTAGCACTGTTGAGCCATTTAATTTCACTACTAATTTCATAGCGGTGACACAGAATTGGCTATGAGCAAGCTCGCAGTTATTTCAAGGGTTTTCAGTTAGCATTGAATCAGGACCTGATTCACTAAAATGAAATTGAAATAAATGCACATGTAGATGATTTTTTTTAATGCATAAATTGATCTGCATTTATGTGCCCAGTCCACATTAAAACATTGACCTGCTCTTGAAGGATGGGAGCTCAGCATATAAAGCAGCTCTAGCATTGAAAATGAGAACTTGCACCACTGCATTGGGGGTTTGTTCTCTGCTTCCTTTACTGTTGCTCTTGTCCCATATATAGAGAAACATTTGGATAACCAAAGAGTTACTCTTAGCTTTCTGGAAAATACAGATTCCCCTTTTTCAGTTTATTTTGGCCGTTTTTACAAAGAGAGCAATCAATGTGCCGTGCTGTTTAGCATGTGGGGTGGCTTCCAGGCTTGCTCTTTCTGCAGGAAGACATTCCTGTTACTCTGGTGTTTGTTTTAGATGAGATGCCTTGTGCAAAACTTCTCTTTTCTCCAGAATTGTAGGGAAGTTAAGTTGCCTCCCAAATCGAAATTCGTTTTACCCCAGAGCTGGCTGCATTTCAGAGGGGAAGTTGTGCCTTTTTGTGAATACAGCTTAAAATGTGCATGTGTGCTGAATTCTGCTATTTGCATCCTGTTGCTTTTGCTGTTACTGTAACAGTTGGGTGATCTGAAAGAAGTGTGATTTGAGGGTCACTAAACATGAGAGAGAGAGTTTTCAGTTTGGCATATGAGAGAGTATTTATGGCATGAGCTTAGGAAATGCTACCCCTGTCTAATCTTATGTATACAATTAGAAAGAGGGTAAGAATAACATTTGGTGAAACCTTGGGGGTTACAGGTGAATCCAAAAAGTTGAGAATTAAGTAATTTATTAAATAACTTAAACCTGCCCACAAATCATCCCTGTGGGGAAAAAGGCCATGACAAAAATTCACTTGCACTTCAGTATGGGCAGTGGTGATACCTGACAGTGGTCACTGCTGGAGGGACACATGGGGTGATGGAGCGGCAAGGCCCTGCTCTTCCCTATGCCCCGGTATTCCAGGCCCCCTTGGACAGTGCTGAGCCTTTCCCAGGGCTGCCTTGGGGTCTCTTCTGCCTTGTCCCACCCCATGCCCTTTCTGAGCTGCCAAATCGTGGTAGCTGAGTCCTCGTGTAACTCATTTACCTGGGGAACTGCCAGGGTAAATTGCTTTACTGCTGAGCTGTGGCTGCATGGCAGGGAGAGGGGACAAAAGATGTTGCATTATTCGTACAGGACTGGTTTTACCTCTGTGTGTCTTGCATAGGCATCTAACGAGTGCAGCACTTACCTGCAAGCTATGATTTAGCAGTGTGCTAATGCCAGCCTCTCCATTGTACAGGCATGTGCACTTGGGACACTGCAGGCATTTTATCATCTGGAGGTCATCACTGCTAAATATTAAGGGTGAATTTTGCACTGAAATACAGAGTTCTGATTGTGCACTTGGTTTGATCTTTCAATGCTTCTGTCGTTAGTGACATTGTCATTTAATGTGGACATTCATTTATCACATGTCTGGACCTGCCTCGAAAGCACTTTCAGTGGCTGCACTCTCAATTCAGGTCTGTTCCCTCTCGTAGACTCTGAGCAAAAGTTGATAGCATTTGAAATTTAATCAGGTTGGTATTGTGCAATTTATCTCATAAAACTTTCAGTAGCTTTTTTTGTACACTTTCTCTGCTGTTTAAAAGGAGATCTCAAAAGTCTGGAGTTGGAGGAACACATCTGTCCATGCATCATTGCAGACTGCACTTTTAGTTCTTTTAATCTGAATTTGATCTCTTCTGTGAAACACATCCTCAAACATGCAACTTCTTACATCAGACTTGTGTAAAATTCATAGCTGAAAACCTTTTCCTTCATAACTAGGAGCATTTTCTGTTAGCTTGTTAGCTGTAAGAAAGGACTAAAGATGGCTTATATAGAAAAACTTTATAATACTATTAAAGGCTGGTTTTCCTTAAGAGCAAATTCCTACATTTGCTGTACTTTTTTCCATTACTAGGACCAAATTTATGCCAGTATAGAGGATAGGTTCCTAAATTTTAATCCTGTGTTTTGTCCACATGCAAAACTTTACTTAATGTCATCCTAATCATTAGGACCCCCATGATCTGGTTTTGCTCTACATCACAGAGTGACAATATTGCCCCACCAGGTCCCAAATACAGGCAGTACGAACCATTTTGTAATGTGCCTCTTCCCTACCTTCATCAGACATTTATTTTAAACATCTGGTCTTGAAAATCAGAACCTGCATGCAATCTCCTTATTGCCCCATCCAGAAATTCCCCTCCCCTCTGACCAGTCTGTTTTCCAAAATACTCTTGGTCCTTCCAAAAAGACAGTTTTATTCTTCTAAGTTTCAGATTTAAAATCTGGATGAGTGAGAGATCTGGGATGAGAGATGCATTAGCAGAACTGATTTCTCTTGTTACCAGTTCAAAAGGCTTCAGTATGCAGCACAAATGATTCATAAGTATCCATTGTTCAGAGTTCAGGATAAAGAGTTCAGAATCAAAGCTCTGCTTTAATGTGCGCTCATGCATTTCTTTTTTCAGTAAGAGCATTCTCTTCATATATATAGCAAATGAAATTCAAACTTGTTTAAGCTGCAGTTCTGGTAAATTGCTCTGCCTCTGAAGTTAGCTTAGAATATCATGAGAGTTATAGAAACCGTTACAGATTTTGCTAGTATTGCAAAAACTTGGTGCTTAGTTATAATCAAGGAAGAGATGTTTAATAAATAGAACAGGAAAACAAGTGATCACCTCGTGTTTTACCTGGGTGTGGACCTCACGTCAGCCCTGCTGGCAGATCCTGAGAGCACAGCCATACAGGATTTGGGCTGTTGGTGTTTTTCTTACTGGCCTTTACCGAGGGGAGAGACAGCGAAGGCTTCTAATTTATGGGCAGATTTTTGCATGGGAATGCAGGGTGACAGTCAGTGGGCAGCGATTAAGAGGTATTCTGATGCCTAGATGTTTGTCCAAATGTTTGTCATCGAGCAAACTGTGCCCAACATCGCTTCTTTCAGAGCCTGCTTAATCTTTCATTTTAATGTTTCATAGATCCGAGGTGCTGTCACTGCTGCAGTACTGTGTTTTCTCCTGGCATCTTGTATCATGGCTGAGCATACTGAATGGGCTCTCTAAAACCTTTCTTATCAATGGAGTACAACAAGCCCAATGCAATCATCCTTTCAATTATCTTCTTCATCTCAAGTGTCACCAGATAAGTGCTGGCATAGTATTCTTGGAACATTTCTGATATTGTTCCTTGCTTTTTTGGCTATAAATGTATGAATATGGGATAAAGATTAAGATATCTCATGTTTTACCCTTATTATGCACAGACAAAACTATGCTTATCTCCTAAAAGGTTCTTTTTTTCCCATCTCTTCAGTTTCAATGCTCATTGGGTCTAGGTGATGATTAGAATATTGTGCTAACTCTTGTGTTACAGTGGGAGTTGTGCCCTTTGGGATCAGGGGAAAAGCTAGAGAGTCTGTTCAGTGCTGTGCAGCCTCTGAAACTGGCTTGATGTGGAGGTCACCTGGCAGTGGGTTACAGGACAGGACTCCCCAAATGGGACTTTGTAAATGACCAGTCCTGAGTAGGTGGCTCAGCCTCTGCTTGCTCAGTTCTGCAGAGGTTTTCTGAGAGTTTAGTGCCCATGGGATGAGAGGGAAAGAGACTTTATTTACCTTGATTATTTCTACCTGGTGAGAGAAATTTGACTTTGCTAAACCACAGGCCTTTCCGAACTCTTTAGGTTCAGGGGACACTTGTGAACAGACTGAAGAAACAGGGTGTACTCTGTGCTCTGGAGATGACTAATTCTGTACCTCCTGTTCATTTTCAGGTATATAAGGTGTTCCTTTGTGTACCCTGTGTGCTCTGTGCTATGCAGGTGGTGTTTCCTTCTGAGCTGATGTTGGTATCTCTGCCTGGGCACATCATTTTGTTGTGGTGCCACCAGAGAAGGGTCCTTTGTTTCATTGTGGAGAAGGACAGAAGGGGAATTGCAAACCCTGCTATGCTGAATTGTTATTATTTGAGAGTGCAGTGTATTCAGCACTGCATGGAGGCTCATGGGCTGTGTGAACATGGCCTTGACCTCCTGTTTAGAGACTGAAGGAGCAGGAAGAGGGACCGGCCGATGGTGGGTTCCAGCTGCAGGATCCGTAGAAAGCTCATGGGATGGGATGTTGGAGATCAGAAGCCAGTCTAGGACCTGCATGCCTGTGACCAAGGCACCTGTGCGGGGACTGGAAGATCTGGGGGTTTAGCACTTCTCCTGCATGACCTCAGGTCAGGGCATTTACCTCCCTGAGCTTAAGAAGTTGTATAAAGTTTACAGGATCTTTGTGACGAGCACTTTACGTTACTAAACCGCAGCATTCACAGCTGTGAGTCAGGCTCCCCACAAACATGATGTTGGCTTATGAAGAGGGTTTTTTTTTAAGGAGTTTTTGTTCGTTGCCTTTTCATTTGGAGGCCATTAGATTATTTTGGCAAAATTCTTGAAGTTGTCTCTACAATTAGGAGAGCTCAAAACACTTTCGAATTTAAGGAATTGATTGTGATGTAATTATGAAGAGCTTTAGGAATAACACCAAATATAGCAATATGTGTGAATCCTGAGGATTGGCAAATAGGAGATTAGTGTGGGAACAAGAGAGGAATGTAGGCTTTGGTTCAAAGAGTTATTTTAAAGGAAAAATACTGAAAATAAAGTGTGATGAAAAACAATAATTCTAATGAAGGACAAAGCCCATCCATTGTACTCCAGTCATGCTTTCTTATTAGCCATTATAAAGTTGGAGGATGCAGCAGTGGTGACAATAAACCCAGACAAGTTAGGGGGAAGATACAACTTCAATCTCTTCATTAAAATAATGTTTCATGGTTGCACACAGCCACACAAAATGTATTTTCATGCTTAGACATTTCAACCATTTTTGAAAGTCACACAATTGTTTTGCTGATTTAAGTTCCAAATTAATGAAAATACAATGGAATGGGGCAACCTGGGAGGAGAGGAGCCAGGCTTTCCAAGGAAACATTGAAGCATTGCACTGATTGCTGTGAAAATTCATTTCAGTTTCACCTCATTTCTTCATTAAGCATGTTAAAGTAGTTTTTTCTTGGGTTAGCTTCTGCAGGACTCTGTCTTACTTCAGGGGCAGTGGTTTTAAGGACATGGGACAATTTGCAGTGTTATGCTGCTTTACCCCAAGTGCAATTGCTCCAGATTGGTGCTGGTGAAAAAGAGGAGAATTTAGACTCCTGAGTTACTCCAGCCTTGTGTAAGTGTACTGACTTCACATATCATTTAGTAAGAATTGCACCAAGTGAGTGTTTGTTATCTTGGAAATAAACAACCTGAAATACTGAATTCTGGGTCATAACTTAGGAGTTGTAAGCACTTCCTTTATTTGAAGGATTTTGGTTAGTTGGTTTCCATTTGGACATCTGGTCTACAACTTAAAGCCACTTTAAGCTGAAATGGGGGCTGTCTGTTTTGGCTTATTGTAGATACGACACTACCTGAAAAGATAATAATAGAAATAGATCTTGATTCACCATCATTTCCCAAAAGACATTTATATTTGAACAAAACAGAATAAGCAAAGTAACCTTCTCCCAGTTAGCTGCCATGGCATGCCTGGAGTCCCCCATTATGGTGGCTATTGTATCCAGGCATTTCCTGATCTCTTAAGCATCCATATCTGCATAGCACTGAGCAATTACTATCTCATAATGGTGGAACTGAAGATCAAAAACACTATGTGGGAATTCCAGGGACTAAGTCTTGTAGCCCATATAGCAATCTTACTCTTCCTTGCCACCTTTTTACCCATAAAACTGAGTACTGAATGCACAGTTGAACACTGGCATTTCCTTGCTTGACAAAGCCAATAAATCCCCCAGATAGCTAATGGCAGTGTGTTGGTAAGCAGAATTAAAATCTGACATGATAGTTGTGTAGGAAGGAATACGATCACTTAAAGAAATTCAGGCACTGCTGCCTAAGATAGCTCTGAGACTGGGAACTTGGATTCTAATCTGTACTTTGCCATAGTTGTTTTATTTTGTTGTGAGTTGTTTTTTGTTTTTATTGTTTGATTTTATTTTTTTACATTAGGGATACCAAAACCTGCATGTTGTTGTGCAGTTTGGGTAAACGATTTGTTGAATGGCCATCCCACACAGATGTTTAGGAGGATTCAGGTTTTAATAACTGCAAAATGTTTGAGATCATCCTGCTCAGGAGAAGTCCTCACCCAAGCTTCTTGGTGTGATTAGGACCTTGCAGAAGCAGTCTCAGAGGAATTTTTCTCTTACGTTACATAGTGACAGAGCAAGCTGGGAAACGGAGGGATTTATCCAGTGTATGGATTAATAGGTGGTGGGTCTGTTGTTATTCACAGTCCAGTCCTGCAGTTAGCATGTATTCAGTGTGGGACACAGTTCATCCTGCTGTCTAGTTCCTCCAGGTTTTTCCTGCTCTGGAGTCCCTTGAAGCCTCACTGGGGGCTTCTGTTCCTGCTGGCAGAGGGGGAAAGGATGCTCTGAGCCAGGGTGTGCTCTCCTGTCACTTGTCCCTCTCTGTGGCACATGTAGCCTTACCAGAAGGTTGAAAGGTTTAAAGTTACTGAGCCAATGATGAGCATCTGAGAAGGTGCTTAACTAAAGTGTGTTTTCTTTGATTGTCTTGTGTTCTTTAATAAATTTTATTAATTAATGAAACTGACTCCTCTGTACGGTACATTGGAAGAATTACTGTTCTACCTCACTGTGTAATCATTATCACCATTAATGAGTGTGTTATTCTGTCACCAGTATTAATCTAACAAAAGAAACAAATACCTGGCCTGTGCTGTGATGCAGGAGTCAGTAGGTTAAATACTCACTCTGTGAATTTGTGATAAACAGTCCAGCTGATATGGCCAGAGCATGGCTGGAGGGCTGCTTTTAGAGACACTCAACACACGTAAACGTACAATGCACAAGCAGCTCTCCTTGCTGGTTGTGTGATGCTGCTTCTGTGAATGGTCCTTCTTCCCTGGCTTTTGGAATCAGCACCTCCCTGAGGATAAAATGCAGAGCAAATCAGTTAGGCACAGCAGAAGATGGGGCATTTTTATACTTTGCCTTTTCATTTAGATTTGATTCCTCAGAAAAGCTGCTTAAATGGTGTTACAACTGCTTTGATACGGACTCTTAATTATGAAAAGGTAGCACCAGTAAATAACGTTAGGTGAAAAGAGCGCAGAGGGGAGAGGCGATGGGAACCTTGGCTACCAGTATGTCAAAAGGATGAGTCCAGAAAGACACACTCAGTGTTACAAATTTCTTGTGATGCCCATGGCAAAGCTATTTTAGCAGCTCTTGAGAAAGGGATGTATGTCTGTCTTATTGGAGTTCCTTGAGGGAATAGATTCAGCACACAGAGGGGAGGAGAGACTGAAGTGAGGCATCTGTCATTTTCTTCCAGTGTTTACGATCCCTTAAAATAAAGACGAAAATTAAAGGAATGTGTTTCTCTCATATCAAGAGTTCTTATGTTCTTCTTTAACTGGCCTCATGCAGAAGATTTTGGCTGGTTTAGCTGGTTTGTAATTTTTGTGGTGTGCAGCTCTTGTTGGCTTCCCTTGTACCAAAGGCACACGAGCTATTCCTTTGCTGTGGGTGGCACGGAGCAAACAGCTGTGCGTGTGTTGCACTGAATTTAATGTGCATCATGGTAACAGGAGAATCAATCTGAGGAGAGGCTTCTTTTGCAGCGCTGTTAGCTTTGGGTTTATATTCTTTATTAGCTATCGGAGCGTTTTCATTATTGAGGCTATTGGTGAGACCTCCTCTAACTCCAGTAAAACCAAGAGACGCTGAGTTGCAACACTTGCAATATGCAGTATGCACACACAACCTGGATCAACCTAATTTCAGCACAGCAAACACAAAACAAAAGCTGTATATGACTTCTTAGCCTTTGTGCACATCTGCATTATTATAAATGCTAATATAATTCTGCAATGATAAATAATTAAACAATTATGGTCATGAATCAATAAGTTTAGCACATTTTTTTCATCAGCAAATTGTACTGTATAAACAAGAAATATAAATTACCAAGTCTAATTTTTACTGAAAATTGTAAGCATTTTATATCTAATAATTAAAAAAGTATTAGAATTCAATGTAAGATACTTAGAACTTTAAAATTTTCTGGTTTTAACCAAACACCATTAAATTGTCATGTTTTATGTTTCTGTATCTGATTAACATTTTGAGATCTGACTTTTGCAATCATTCTCTTTGTTTTCCTCTGCTAAAACCCCCTCGCTCAACCTCTGGTTTCTCCTAAACACAGTTTATCAGCCTGAATCCAGCTTCAGTTGACCTCATTATGTTGCCTTTAAGAAAATACAACGTTTAAAGAAAAACATTCAAGTACCTTTCTTGTAAGATTTTGAAAGACCTAGCTATTTTTATCATGTACGAAGCACTTTGCTGCATAAGGTGCAATATGGAGGCAGGGAGAAGAGGAAGCTTTTACCACTCTGTTTGCATTCAATCAGGGGTTGTAGGGTTACCTGTAATCTTTCCCACTCTCAGATCTTTGGCATTTGTAAAGAATCTATCACCCCAAACACTGGCACCTAGCTACATAATTTAAAAATAATCCTGCCCTTCTCTAGAAGTAGGGGGTAAAAAATACTATGTTTTCAGGAAAAAAAAGCTGAGTTTGATTTTTTCTTTTTTTTTTTTTTTAAGAAGTTGTGTATGTTTTCTATGCTGAACATCTTGCATGAACTAAGGATTTGCCACAAAGGAAGGTACTGCAGAGTAACTGTTCCTGACTGCTCACCATCGGCTTCCTCGATGGCTGTGTTTTAACCCGGGAAAATGCTTGACCTGCTTCTACTGTATCTTGTTCTATCCACAAAAACCCCATTTAGACTTAGCCAAGGCATGTTGGATCAGGAGACTTGGAAAAACAGCAGTTTGAGGATGGTGTTAGGCATTGTGACACCAGATCTGAGGGGGACACGACCACCGGGTGCCCATCCCTGAGGTGACAGGGGCCTCTGGGACCCTCTTCCCGGCAGCCAGGGCTCTGTCTGGACCTGCAGGGTGGGCACAAAACAGTGAGGGCTCATCCTCCTGGCATTTACCCAAGGCAGAGCTGGTGGGACTGGTTTGTTGGAGGCGCTGGAGTTTTGCTGCATCACTGTGCTGGAAAAGCTACTCTTCGTGGGAAAATTCGGTGAGCCAATAAACTGGTGTTTGTCTGTCTCCCATGTGTGTGGTGGTGTGAACGAGGCACAGCAGTGATGCTTCGTGGTGGCCCCATCTGCCATTCTTCCACAAACAGCCTAAGTGAACCTGCAAAACAACCAGTGGGATGTGAAGAAGGTGACACTGTCCTTCAGAAAACAGGAGAAATTGGGAAGGGAATTTGATACACTACAGTAGGTGCTGTAACCTACAGATGGCAGCTTCACCAGGCCTAAGATTAGTTTGGGGTCTAAGATTAGTTTGTCTGCCTTCATAGGGAAGCTTGTAGTGTTAGAGAGGGGACTCTGTCCACTGAAGTGTTAAAGTTTGTTTGCAGGGTTTTTTTTACCAACTAGAAGCCTCAGGAATCTCCACCAAGCTGGGAGATCAAGGACTCTTCCTCTCACTTTTACTGCTCGCTGGCAAGCAATTAGTTATTTGTATTACAGAGAAACCTCACAAAGATAGTGTGTTTAGAAATGTAAGCAAGTATTTTGCCTTCGGGGGGGAAGAAGAAGAAGGAAATATTTTCTTCACCTTCTTGTCTTTATCTCCCTTTTTGTTTACCCTGTCTTCCTCCTTTTGATGAATAAGAGAAAGAAAACTACATATGGAGTCTGAAGATCTTTACTTTGAGTTTCTTCCTTGTGCTGCTGCATCTGCTCCTCTTCTCCTGCTTTCCCAGTGTGCCGTGTTTCCATTTGTGGGTGGAAGTGTCTTTGCCTCTGATGCCAATGTCACTCTTCTTGTGGCAACCAGATTTTGTTTTACTGTATAGCTCTTAGCAACATGTTTCCTGCATTCTGCTCACTCTGTTGTGGAGTTCACACTTTCAAAGTCTAGAGATATAGATTGCTCTGCTTTCACATATATTATTTTGTCAAAACAATTAAAGTCGAATGTTGGAACGCATTCCTTTTCCTTGTGCGGAGTTACTGGGTTTGTGTTTAGCTCTGAAGCAGGTCTTCACCTCCATGAATACTATCCTCCCACTATTCTCAGATTCCAGTATCAAATGTTTGCAGAAAATTTTATACATCCATTAGCTGGACCCTTTTTTTTTTTTTAGGTGGTTGAAAAACTGTATATTAATTTTCAAGTTACAGTACCTGTATTTAAAGGCACTGATGTGATAAAAGTCCTAGCATTTAATAGGTAGGGCAAAACGGTAGAAAATTCTCATTTTCTCTATGATAAATCAGTAGAACCTGTGGGGAAGTAGTAATGCAGCCATACATTTAGCATATTTCATTATTTTTAATGTATCTACATTTAAAACACTCAGATTCCACCTATGAAACTGGATTACAAGATGCACAGCAGGTTTAAAAATATTGTAGAGATGTTGTTTTCATGCTTCAAATCCCTGAAAAGCCAAATACACTCACTTCTGAAACTAAATCTTGGTTTTCACTGTAAAAAAAAAAAAAGGAAAATGTTTAATAGCACATATGGCATAATTTCATGTGACATCTGTTTTGTAACAAACAATATTTAGCTCACTTATTTGCTGAATGATACAGTACATGCTGCAAACAAAAAGTCCAATGAACAGTTTTACATAGTTTGTAATATATCAATGTTTATCGCTAAAGAATGCAAAACTTAAACATTTAAGCATGTTATTGATTGTAATATGCAAAACATCGATTCCTGCATGCTGCCAATGCAAAGAAAGTCTACTTGAATGCCTTGTGGGGTATGAAAATTAGGTAGATTTCTGAAAGAATAACTGTTGTCCTCCCACTGGTGACATTTAGGCTTATGCCCCCTCCACCTAATCTGTGTCATCTTCTAGGAGACAGCTGTCAATATATTTAGGATGGTTTAGCTCATAACAGCAGAAATGGTGAGAGCCTATTGGCTTAATTGCATGGAGTGATTGATTCTAATGGAAACAACATTTAGAAACTCAAAATGCACTTTCTGTTGGCAGATCTAATAGAATATCATAATGAATTGGAGCATCAGGAGTATACTGTACTTTCTGCAAGGACTGAAAAGGACAGTCAGGGGGTTTTGTGTTGGTTTTTAAATTTGATTTTAATGTTTAAATTATTTGTTTAAATAATAAAACCAAACCATCACAGAGATGTAGTCAGACAGAAACCAGACCATCAGAGTGATGCTGAAACCACACACTGGTACAGCAAGTGTCAAAGGAAGACTGTGAAATAAGTGTTAGCAATTGCAGTGCTGTGAAATGGCATGAGGTTTCTGGGGCCATGCCTGGTGTCACAATACACTTGGGAAGGATGCCCTGAAAGCAAACCCTGCTGTGGGGACTCAGGTGGGTGATTTCAGCACAACCTCTCCTATAAACCCAAAGGCTTTCTGGAAGCAGGTGGGCTGTTGCAGACCACAGTCTCTGCTGGGCTGCACCAAGTGGGGGCTGAAGCGTGTCTGGGTTGGAGCAGAGCAGGGTCTCTGCCTTTCTCGTGCTCCTCCTTGCTTCTGTGTGTGGCCAGATCATTTTGGAGAGCCCCCTGTGATGGTTTGCAGGTCTAGGGGAGCCTGGACGTATGGCAGGAAGCTTGTCTGGCACTCTTGGAGGAGGTGCCTTGGCACTGTTGGCTGCTCTGGAGCTGCAGAACATGCCCCTGCCTGGACAGGCGGAGGAAAGCCTGTGCCAGCTCTGTTCTCCCTGGGGTAGCAGCAAAAGCTCCAGAGCAGTTGCTCTATGTTAACTCTCTTCTCTTCTGGCAGTTTTGCACAATAACCTCTTGCCTTTATAGGCTTGGTCAAACTGTAAGTGCATCTGTCTTTAGTCTGGGGTTTCCTCTTCCTCTCTCCCTTTCTCTCTCAAAAACACTTTATAGAATCCCATTTTCTTCTCCCTGTTGTAATTTTGCAGAGATGTCTTACTCTTTCCTGAGTATCTGTATGGAAAGTCAGGATTAAAAAATCTTCTGCTTCACTGAAAATGCTGTGCTGTTTGGCCAGAAGCTGATGACATAGTTCTGTCTTTTCTTTTTCTACTCCTTTAAGATCTAGAAAAGTGTAGGTTCTGGGGGGATTAAGATGTGGTTACAGATTAAATGGGTTTTTCCCCCCTTCCCCATAATTAGAAAGGTATGAAGAATCGGATGCAAGATTGAACAGTGTAAATCCTCCAAAATTAAAAACATTTCAGAACTGGAATAAATATTAATAAATTGGATGCATAATGAAATGCTGTAGATATGTAAGGGGAAAAGCAAGCAGGAAAGGAGGGAGGATTTTTATAGACCTTAATTACAGCAGGGTTGTTAGTAAATTTACTGAATTGTAAATGTAAAAGATTCGGATGGCCTGAGTAAAACCACATATTTAAGCCTTCTAAATGAACATTTCTGTTTTTTGAGTAATTTGTACCATCTGTGTCAAAATTCTGAGCCTAAGAAGAAAAAGCAGTGGAACAAATGTTGGTTCCATAAAACAGTCCTAGTTCATTGTTGAAATTGTCACACATTAACATTGCAGGCCATCTGGGTAGACAAAAGACTCTAACCAGATTGCTAAGATGATTTTATTGGTCTGGTATTAATCAGAATGTGGCATAATATTTAAGCAGAAAAAATGATGAGGTGAAGTGGAGTGCCTTTAACTATCCTAACTGTATGGTAGTTGCACAATAATCGTATTACACCATAGAGCACTGTGTTTCTTAGCAAAGTTCCTAACTCTGAAATGTAAATAACAAGCTATGTGATATTTCCAATTTACAGTTTAAAATAAAATATGAAACTTAAAGAAGTAATGGCTGTTGGCATATTGCAATGTGGAGATTTAAAGGCCACAGCATGGTTGTATTAAATTGTGGTATACCCACAATCATGTTGGAATTAACTTTAATTTCTTTTTGTAACATTGTAAATCAGATTACACTTCATCTCAAAGAATCCAGAACTCGTGATTTACAATTGATTTTCTACATTTTGAATCTCTACACAATGCAGCAGCTTGCCTTCTCCCTGGGATCTAGAGATGACGGGTATGTATGTGCATGTATGTGTGTGTTTCATTTGTTCTCAAAAATCTTCATCTGCTTTCTCACCTTTCGCAGGCAATTGGAAAAGTCTCACTTTTTAATGTTCTCCATGACATTGCCTCTTTCTAGTTTCCCCCTATGATTCTCAAAAAGACAGTGAGTGTTTCTGCTCACCTCTCCCCACCCCTTTGAAAACTCTGCCTGCCCTCCTGTGCCAAATCTGACGCGATGCCAGCAATGCCTCTGAGCAGAGACTCCTCCAAGCACTGTGGAAAACCTGCTCCTGGGAACGTTTTGCACTTTGTCTGATGTGTTTGCTGTGAGAGTTACCCTTCTGAGGGAGGCAGGTGGTGGAGAGCCCTGTGAGGGTGCAGGCAGGGCTCCCTCCAAAGCTGCCTCGAGACAGACGGATCCTGCCTCGCGTAGGAGACCAGGGGTCTGGCAAGGTGGGAAGTGGGGACTCCATCGTTAGGTTCAAGTGTAGCTGTGCCCTGTCTCTTGCTGAGGAAGGCTGTGCAGGTCCCTACCTGCAGCAGACATTGCTGCCCTGGTCCCACTGTGTTCCCAGGGTCAGGAGAGCCCAGCTGCACCTGCGTGCTGCCCTCAGCGCCTGCATGGCCAGCGCTGCCTGAATGCAAGGCTTGGGTGCCAGTTGGGATTCAGACAGAGGCCAGAGATTTTCCTATTTGTAAAATGTTTCTGGTCCTGATTATTATATAGAGTGCATTCTGTGGAAGCAGCTGTAGCACGCTCTTGTGCCATTTTCCTGGCACAAAATATATGGTTGGATGGTTTCTGCTCTGTAGTTTTGTATGAATTTCTCACTGTCTATCTCCCAAAAGAAAAAAAAAAAGAATAGAGAACAGTCACTTCCTATACAAAACTTGTATTAGAAAGAGACTTAAATTTTCTGAAGTAATAGTAGAATAGTATTGGGGTAATTAAACAGGGCACCTGATGCAGTTAAATAGCACAGATGCCAAATTAATTTCAGATATTTTTGCTTTTTGACTTTGGTTTTAAGTTATTAATGTGAGAGCAAATGAAATGGGAGGAAAAAAGAGGAATGAACAAATTGAAGGACTGGAGTGGAAGGCAGGATTATCTAGCAGGAGAAAAATGAGGGTGAGGGCAGTCAGACCAAAACATGAGGTTGGAAGGCAAAAGGTTTGGACCAAGAAGTTGCAAACTGTGGCCAGCATTTAGACTGTGCTCTGGCTCATGGAAGAGCTGTGAGACTGAGGAGAACTGTACGTGGTCTGAGGGGTCTGCCTGGGGCCATGCTGGGTATTTGCTTTGTTCCAAACCTCTCTCCTTGGGAAAGATCTGGAACTGAGCAAAAACAACTGAGCCCCTCAAGCTCTGTGAGCTGAGTTCATTGCCTGGGCAGGAGAGGTCCTGGTGAATGTCTTAATATTTTCTGTTTGAATTATGCATTGCTCAGTCTTCAGATTTTCTGGGAGATGAGTGACCCAAAGGCACGTACAATGTTCTTGTCTCTGGCTGACCATGATCCTCTGGAAACATCTCTCATGGGCCAGTGTTTGTTTGTGACAGACCAACAGAGTATTTGTCTGGAGATGAGGTGATCTTAAATGTGAGGGAGACAATATTTCTAAGCATCAATACTTTGGGTAATTGTATTGCTTGATCTTCTGGTGATATGCTGCTTGGCATAAACTTTAAAGGAGATTTTCCAACTTTACCAGCAGTTTTTATTTTTTCACTCAGTTCTCATTAATCTTACATTTGAGTGTTTAGAAATGCTAAATACCAGTGTTAAAAGATGACTGGAATCTTTTCTATTTGATCAAAGGTTTTTCATGGTTTTGCCTATTTAATAAAAGAATTATCAACCATTGCTGTGGAATTATACAGTGTAGTGTAAAGTATGCCTAATTAAACAAAACACTTGGGATTGTCAGCCTCACAGTGCTGGCCTGGTCCTTGATGACAGATAGCAATGGTGAGAAAATGTCACCACAGCCACCCTAGTGTTGTGCTATCAGCCACATACAAGTGAAATGTGGATTAAAATGCTATTAACATAGCCAATTAAACATAGGCATAAACAAACCAGTGAAATCAATAATCCTAGCTGCTGTGTTACAGAGCTGGTGCTTTGCTGTGGCTCACTTTGCCCATCTGAGGACTGCCCAGAACAGCAAACATGAAGCCAAGATGTTTTGCATGGCAGTGGTGAGGATGTTGCCCCAGAGCAAGGGCTAACCACACCTCCACAGCATGGACTGGCAAAGCCATACCGGGGGTTAAATAATTTTTTCTTTCCTAGATAAAATATGTTGGGTTGTTTTTTTTTCTTCTTCTCTCAGAATCCATTTTTTACTGTTACATTTGACATGTGTTCCAGGTCTCATGGACTCGGTGTCTCTGTAGATGCTGTAATTGGTCCTTGTGGCTGAGATGTCAGTCTGGACAAGGCCAGCAAAAATCATGAGCCATCTGAAAGGGAGATTTCATAGGTCACAAGTAGGTTAGCAGCAAAATAAAGAGAGATAGTGTGCTAGTTCACAGTAGAATAGCAAACTGTTTCCAGGTCCTGCACATGGTCACCATGTCTAGCAGGCCCATTTGATGCTTTCTCATTTTTTTTCATGAATGCTAACCTTGGTTAGGCATGCATTTCTCCATCCTGGAATTATGAAGGTCCCCACCTCCTGTACCTTTACTTTAAATGTCAGTTAGTCCATTTTGTGATATTTCAGTGTCATCTCCACACCAGGTCTTCTGCTTTAGATCAGTATAAATTTATTTTTCTGTTAAATGTAGAAACTAAAGTCCATATGTGTTCTTTTCTGGACTATGAAAGACAGACTATGAATGAGAAGGTTGTATATGCTTTGAATTTTCCAGGTGTTAAATCTAATTTCTCTTCCTGGTCAACTGGCTTAATCCTTTAGTCTTAAAGGATTAAATGCTACCTATAGTAGATCTCTTCCTGATGTCAAAAGATTTCTCTGGATGGCTGATATCCTAAAGCTCAAAGCCAGCAAAATAATTCCTCTGCAAAAAGTCAGCATTGCTTTATTGAAACCCCCATTTTAACAATGAGGTGAAGCATCACTGCTCTATTTATCTCTTAAGACCACCTTCTTAATCACTACTCTATTTATCTCCTAAGACCACCTTCTTAATGGCTGTAGGCTTGACAATAACAAGAGAGCACTGGGTATTTTCAGTCTGAGAGTTCTCATAAGAACAAAGAAGTGATGAGATTTCCTCCTGACTCTTCATCTGAATCCATTTAAAAATACAGAATGAATTTTTATTTATAAATATTTATTTTTTCTGTAGTGATTAAAAGAAGTGATTTTTAAACAACAGACGGAGAAAAGAATTATTCTTTATTTTTTAAACAACAAATACAAGCATATTCGGGTTCTCTTCAAGAGAGTACTTTTTGTGGTTGTTAAGAAACCTGTTAGGAAGGCCACTTTGATAGTGTGTTGGATTTTGTCCAATTAATGCCCTTTAAAAGCATCTTGATGGAAAACAATGGGGCAAAAGAAGGCAAAATCCCTGTTTCCAAAGCCAGCCAGGCAGGAGGTTAATGGTGGCCCACATTATGGGAATACCACAATGTGTGTAAACACCCAGCTTTCAAGAGCTCTTCTACCGCTGTGATGGCCCAGTAGATGTTTTCATGTTTTCTGAGCTACTGTGTTTCCATGTAGTGTAAGGCATGTAAATTTAAACTGTTTTACTCCTTTGGGTAGCAGTTGGGATGAGTCCGTGGCTGATTGCTGTGTTGGGGGCTGACCTGCTGGCAGTGTATAAAAATAAAAAAAAATATGTAATTATTCTCAAGGTTATTCTCAAAAGTTAAAGGCAGGGAGACAAAAGGCACCTAAGGGAAGTAAAGTTGCTTTTGTGTGAAACCAGAGGCCAGCACAGCCCTGCTGCTTGGTTGGGCATGGGGTGGCTGTATGTCACCAACCTCGTTGGCAAGGTGCTTTCTGTGCTTCGTGGTGCTGCAGGTTGGCTGAAGTCCTACCTCAGATGTCTGTGGTGTGCTGAGAGCACGTTGCAGGTGGAGCACAGCCTGGACCTGCATCTCTTCTCTTACTGATTCTTCATTTGGATGTTGCAGGATCAGGCTCTACCAATTAGAAAATGAATGAAGAGCCTGATTAGAGCTTTAAATGGGATTCTTGAGACTTTTGTTTGTACCTGAGGCAGTATGTATGCTGAAATTAAACAGCAACCACTTTTGGCATGCTTCCTTCCTTCCTATAATCTCTAGCAGGCTGTGTTTTCTTACTGTAAATCTCTCTTGTATATATGTATTTATTTGTTTATATTCAGAAACATCACGTGTGTATATGCAGTTCTGGGGAGGAGTCATGTCCCAGTGATGCAGTGGGTCATCCTGCCCCACCGGTGCACGGAGGGAATTTGAGCTTGCTGCCTGCCCTGCTCCTGTCCCATTTTAGCTAGTGCTGCTGTGGTTTGGGGCATTTCTGGGAGCTTACTGACCTACTGATGGGTTCTGTGGCCCATCCTGGCTGTGAACCAGGGCCATGGGAAGTCATGGTGAGGTCTTTTGTTGGCTTCTCTCGGTGTCCAGCCCTACTGCTCCTGAGGAGCCCATCCACACTACCTGATGGCCCAGCTGCTGTCTTGGGCAATGCTCCTACTTCCTTTCAAATAAGTCCTCCCCGTATCCTGAAAGGACACTCTTTAAAGATCATTGGTGATTGACACTCTTCTAAGCAACAGTCTTTATAGGTAAAATCATGTGGATATGAGGGTATTTGTCTTGCAATAGTGAAGTCAGGAAAAAGAATAAACTGGGGGGAAAGAGGAAAAGAGAGAAATTAGGGAAAAGTGTTTTGGAGGCTGGCACTGACTGAGGAGGGAGGAGGCTGCTAAACCCTGGCTGGGATAGGAGTTGCATGAGGGGAGAGGTTCTGACTGGAAGAAACCCAGAGGTTAGAAACAGCCGCTGAGCACTGTGGTGTGTTTTCCTGGGAGGCTGAAGCCTGCCCATGGAATGCTTCAGTTCGGAGGGAATGCAAACATTGTGCTGGGCTTTTCCTCTGGGCTGCGCACTTTGGTCTTTGTAGCTCGTGTTTAACGCTGGGTAGTGACATTGCTACTGCTTTGTTGGGCTGTCAAGACCACTGGGAAGTGCAAGCCAATTCAGCTTTAAGTGTGTTCCTCTTTTTTTCCCTTCTTCTTTTTTTTTTTTTTTTCTTTTAAATATTTTTTCCTATAGACCGTCTAACAGTAAATTAAGCTTTTGCATGTGGTTATTACTTCATGACAAGGGATGATGAAGCGCTTAGGAATTTCTGTAAGTTTAAAATTATCTTTACATTGGCCCCTGTTAAGATTTCTGACAATTGCCGTTAATCTTTAGTCTGGGGAAAAAGGCTTTTTCCACACCATATGGACTAGACCAGATTTATCTGCTGCCTGTTGTCCTTCATGGGACATGAGGCACATTCTGTTGAGTGATGGATCATCTACGGATGTGTCGTAGCAAGAGCATGTTGGCGTGCACACACAGTTGACAAAGTCCTACACACCTGCATTTAGTCAATGTACTTGTGGTGCATTTTGGTATTTTACTTCCTCATCTGCACTTGGTGTGCGTTTTCACAGCCCTGTTTCACTGGCTGCATGAACATCACTGCACTGGAGATCAGCTGCTTGCACAATGTGCTCGGTGAAGCCTCTTATTTCTCAACTGCAAATTGGTGCAAATGTGGGCCATCAGAGCTGTGATTGACTCCAGACCAAGGCTGTGCCTCCCAAACCCTTCATGCACTGTTGAGGGCTGGGGTTTTTGTTCTTTGATACTTGTGTTTTGTAAGAGCTTCCTGGCAACATCAGCAGCACAAAGTCAACTTTTTGTTAATTTATTTCCAATAAGGAAGGTATCTTTGTGGCCAGAGAATTGAGAACTCCAAGCTCTGGTTTTTTCATGAGGACAAACATATTTGAATGTGTGGAAATATTTCCAGAGTGTGGTCTGCTCGCTGATCATCTCCTTCAAACATCCAGAGCTGCATGTTGCTAACAGCATGTGATCAAGGTGCTTGTACCACTGTGGCTGTTCTGGTGTATGGCAACTTCTTTCTCTTATTTTAATCTGTAAGTGAAACACAGCTCTTGAAGTGGTCACACAGTCCTGTTTTCCATGAGACCAGTGGGTCAGGAGATGAACAGAGCATTGTGTTCCACAGCACAGAACATTAACGTTGGCGTAAGTGGGACCAAAATGTGTGCAAAACTTTAAATGCAGTTCATCAATTTAAAAAAATATAATTTTCCCTTTCAGAATTGTGGTGTCTGGCATTGAAAAATCAATTGAGATATTTATGTCCTGTAGCAGTTGATTTCCAAGCAATTAGAGGAAAACACAAGTATTTGCAAGTTTTGTATTTTTTTTCAGTTGTGTTTGCTTCTTGGATAATTTTATCCATGAAGACTCCTTTACCATTCTGTCTTGTCGACTCAGCTGAGTTAAAATTAAAGCATAAAATGAAATGTTTATTTAATCATGACGATGTTCTTAAAAACTTGAGAGTTTTCTTGTGTCACTAAAAAAGTGCATTCAAAACTTCCTGAACTTCTTAAAATGCATCCTCAACACTGATAATTAATGAAGATATACTAAATAGTAATGCAGCATTTAGTCTGTATTTGAATAATTAGAAATTTAAAGTAAATTCTCCTAGTGTGTCGAATATGCTTAACTTTAGGATAAAAAAACAACAAAAAACCAAACCAAACTGATAAAATGATCAGATCTTTTCCACAAGAGTATTTCTACCTGTTTTAAATTCTGAGAAGACAACAATTTTAACTATAATATTTTTTTTGAGAGAGGAATAAAAAACTATTCAGTGTTCAATTGAAGACTTTTATATAGAAAGTATGAAACACCTTTAATGGGAAGGAAAACTGAATCCAATAGTGGGATTCATACAGCTTGGTTAGTTACACAAATAGTAATTCATTCAGGTCCTCTGACCAGGTTTTATTCTCCTGTTTGACTCTGCAGACTGGCATCCCGTTGCTGTACCAAAACAAAGACTGAATAATGCCAATAATTTCAGACTCTTCCTTGATATGTTAAATTTGTCAAATAAGAATATATTTGACTCTAGATTCTGAACCTGGCTCTTAATATATATATAGTTTTATACCATATGTGAGAAACACTGACCATGGCAAAGCAAATGAAGTGTTAATTATCCAGAAAGAGCTTAGTTCTTCCCAGTGATGGATAATGCTGCCCAGATTCAGAAATGGACTTATTTATGTGATTAAAGTTAAGCACATGCTTAATCTCATTGATCTGTACCATCAATAACAGTTTATCAATTTGGAACAGCAATTGGTGTTGCAAACACAAAGGAAAGATGAGCGGGGTCTTTGCCTTGACTTTGCCCACTGAGTTTCTTGTGGGCTGGGATGTGGAAACAGCAAATGGTTATTGCTTGGAGAAGGACTTTGGTGACTTCAAAATTCTTCACTGTCATTGGTCTTTCCACTTTTTATTTCACAAGGGTGAAGTTTTGGTTGCTAACATTTTGAACCAAATAGGTTTGGGCAGAAACTGTTTCAAATGAGGGGATGCAAGCTAAGGAATAATCAGACTGGTAAGCACTCTCAATGGCAGAGAATATTAAAATAGAAAAATTACAAAGGAAAGATAAAAATTCTAGGGCTGAACGTCTGTAATGAGACAAATAACAATCGATAGCATGCATTTGTAGCCTGTTGTAACTGGGGAAATAAATAGGGATATAACAGTGCCCTCTAGACCTGCTGCTTCTGCTGGTGTGCACGTGTCCCTTGCATACTTGGAAATATAAATGCCATGGCGCCAATATCTAATAACATTTGAGTGCATGTTCATTTGAACTGCTTAGATGAGGGGCATAAAACTAACATACACTACTGGAAAGCTAATTTTGTCTTTCTGGGCTACTTTTGAGGCCTTTTTTCCCTTGTTTCTGAAGTATTTCTTCTGCAGAATAGCCTTTATCTGTTCTTAAAATGCACAGGAGAGGCAAGAAAATTTCTTGTCTAGGATGCTTACCTTTTGGTTTTCAGTTCAAATTATTCTTCTTTGGCTGAGAATTAACTCTTTCCAAAGGTTTTTTCAGTAGTGCATGTTAACACCTATGATCACCTTTCAAAGCTTTGCGAGAAAGGTCTTTATTTGCAAAGCACGTGTGCTGGAACCCAATAAAAGCACTTTCATCATTGATAGAGCTGCAGGTGTTTTAGTGAACAGAAATCAGCTTTAACTTTTTTGTGGCTCAAACATAAGCATTCTTGGTTAGCCTTGAGACTATTGATAACAGAAGAAAGGTACCATCACCTACTCACCTTTATTATTAATGGAGTTAAATAAACCTGCTGTTGTTCCTTGCTCTTCAGTTAGAATAAAAACAAAATTAGAACCATTATGGTGCATTAATATCTATTTTCAAATACGGAGGGGTGGGATGGAAAATCCCAAGAAGGCTTTTCCTGCAGAAAGGTTTCCTTTGGGTGAAAGGATAAGAAAGCTCAAGGGAAGAAACTGCATTGACTTTTGTAAGGATTTGCGTTCCAGCTAAATAGATCTCACTATCCTAAAACCAGTTTCTGGGTTGATGGGTAATGCTTGGTTTTGATGACATTGTATTTGAGAATGTGCAGTGTGAAGAATACATTTCTTTTCCTCTTAATCACCAGGATATCACTAATGAATTCATTCAACTCTTGGTACCATGTTTTGTGAAGGTCGTTGAGGAGGGAAAGTAACACAGTAGGAACCCAGTGCCTTGAAGGTGATATGAATGTCAGATTTATGTGGTGATAAGATACATTTGACCTGTATCCTGGAAAGTACAAACTAAACAAGATTGCTCAGTTCTAAAGTTTTCTCACAAAGGCAGAGGCAAAGGAAAACCGACCTTTTTAACCCAAGGTCTTCCCAAAAGTATTCAAAACTTTCTGGGGTAGTTTGGGGCTAATTTTAAGGAGATATGCTTGGCTTTATTTTTTTGGTTAAGAAATTATACTTAATGAGAGAGCTCAAACAAGGTAAGTAGCATATGAAGCTTAGCATTTTTTAATCTACTAAGGTAGAAGAAAAGCCATGCAGGTACTCTGAGGCAAGTTGCCTATCTTCTGTTTTTATTCCTCTGCTTGCTAGCTAGTGAGTGATAGGCTGAGAAATGCAACATCATCTATTTCTTTTGTGCTCTTGGTTACCATAGAGCATATGCAACATACAGCAAAACACAAACATTTCCTGCTTTGTTTTCTTGGCAGTTTTCTGAATTCAGTATTTTGGAATTAAAATGAAATATTGTGAATCAATGTAGAGCACACAGAACACCTCGTTTCTTGATCCTCTGATGAGCATTTTTAGAAAAAAACTGCTGAAATATGCATCGTAATCAATCTGATGAACAACCAATGGAGAAGGCTTTTAAATATTTAAGAATCTCTGTGTTGTAGAGAATAGCACAATTTTTTTAAATGAGACTACAAGTTCTTATAGACCGTCAGAGTAGTCCTCCATAGAAGAATTTTGTGCCAGAAGGCTTAAAATACCTAATCCAATCTGACCTAAGTTGGGATCTGATGTGGCCTCCCTGAAGTACATCGATAATCTTATTTCAGCTCCCAGGAGTGACCGTCGCTTCCCTCCTTCCCTCCTCCAGTGAGACTTGCTCTCGATTGCCCTGTGCATCTGCCTCAATTTCCTCTGTTATTCTTGTGGGAAATATTTCCCTAATTGCTTATAATTTCCCCCCAGTCATGAATGACACCTTCCTCTGTGCCTTGGAGAGCAGCCTCTGGCCGGCACCCACCCACAGCTCTCCCAGGCCCACAGCCCTCTGGGTTTGGCATCACTCTGTTCCGTGAGCTCCTGTGAACTCCCCAGCGTCACAGGGTAATCCAGCTTTTAAACAAAAGGCATAATTAATATTAAAACACTCTGAGCAAGAGTGCAGCTTTGTAAATAACAATTTGTCATTATAGGAAGTGGCTTTTGCAAGGCTTGAATAAGGTAATATTTTTGGGTGATGCTTCAGTGAAGAGGTTTTCTGGAAATCTGTGATTTACCTGTTACTAATATTGTGCTATTTAACAAGCAGGAAGCAGTGTGTGAGAACAATAATAGTAATCTTAGTTAGAATGGTTTTGATGAAAGTACGCTTTAATTCACTAATTATGGCAGCTAAAAGGCATTTTTACATTCAGTGTTAAAATCAGTGTATCTGTATTTTTACCTCACTCTTCCAGCTGCAGAACTCTTTTTCTAACATGTTTTTAGTCATGTTATGCAAATGCCTGTTTAAATTACTAGGAGTATTTGTTTTCTATTTCTGCCCTGTAAAACATAATTTTAATACAAGTTATTTGTGAAATGCACATTGTAAAAGGAAATAAGGTTTCAGATGGCATTTCTATGATAATTTTACTGCAAATGTTGACCATGTTTTTGTATTTGTCTGTAGAAGGTAATGCAGGCTGTACATAAGGCATATTTCAAAGATCTAATATTGTATGTGACTAAATTAGTGAAGTAGTGTTGGCTTCCCTTTGAACAGTTAGTCTGGCACTAATCATACTGAGTAAAATAGATCACTGCCTCGCGTTCATTTTGTGGGAGGCAGTTGCTGTGGCACACAGAGCTGAACCGAGCCCTGCTGCAAAGATCCAGTGCCCTTTCCCAGCTCTCCCTCCCAGCTGTGCCTCCCTGGGGTCTCGGGGTGTCCCCGCTGCTGGGGGAGCCGGGCGCTCTCCCCCAGGATGAGCAGGAGTTACAGGCTGGGCAGCCGAGCCTGTGGAATGCACTCGGCTGGCACCACAACGAGGGTGTAATGTATGTAAATAGGGGGTAGCAAATGCATGAGCAAGTGAGTCAAGGTGAAGGATGTGCTGAATACCGAAAAACTGACTGTGGTGCTCCGCCAGTGCGGGGAAACTTGGGAAGCTTGGCGGGGTCTGAAGGGGTGAGCCCCCCGGAAAAGTGCTTTGTGAATTCCCGGCCAAAACCTTCGCCCTGCCTCATTACATGCAAAGCTGCAATTAAAATCACACTTTCCACTCTAGATTGATTTGCTTAATAAAGTAAGGTTAGTTGCATTTAAAAAATGTATGGGCAAGTTTGCTGCATGTGGGGAGAATAACGGATATTGCTGGCAAGAGATTGCTCTTAATAAAACATCTCCATTTCAATGGCACACTGTATTTTTATTTGGCTTGATCCTCAGCTTCTGAATCCAAATGGAAATTTTTTAAAACAAAAAGAGGATTCTGGAGGTGGTATCCCGTTGTTTGTGTCTCTGTCGCACTTTTCCATCAAATGATTTGTACTAGACTGAAGTTTGACGAACCCGCCGTAGTGTCACGAAGAAAAAGCTTCCTCATAAAATCAAAAACATATAGCAGATGCATGTTTTATTGAACACGACTAAAAATAGCGCTTTAAACCCTTACTCTGTCTGTAATGCTCTTTAAGTATCTTTTGAACACTGCCTTCATTATTAAGTCTCTGAGCTTCCGAAATAATTTTCTGATTCTTTCTCTTCCACAGACCTTATTTTTCAAAGCAGTTGATGTTTGTTTCCTGTTTTGCATGTGTGTGTGGTGAGTGAGTTGTCAGTCAGCTGTTGACTCTTTGGTCGTGTTAGACAAGATCCTAAGCCTACGTCTGTAAGCAAATTCCAGACCCAGTATCATGAATATATTTTGAGATTCTTTAAGGATCTTAACAGAAACTAAGATGAAATATTTTGCCTGTTGCTGACTCAGTGATCAAAGTCAGAGTGAGGGGAGGAGAGTTTTGTCTCTGCCTGTTGTCACCCCCATGATGACCAGTGTGATTCAACCTACACAGCCCTTCTGGCTTCTCCTTGCCTTTGCCCACTACAGAAGAAGGTGAAAGCAAGATGCAGCAAGACTTCTGGATTCACAAAAGCAGGGAAGTCAAGAGGTGCTAAGAAAGTGAGGACCAGGAGGTGATATAAACCAGCTAGTAGGAAACATTGAGTCAAGATTATTTTTTTTGGTAGAATAGAAAATTGAATAAATATTTTTTACAATTGAATATGTTATTGGTCTTGCATGACATTATAAATAGCAGTTGCTGAAACATGACATGCAAAGCTACAGTTTTATGTCATTGTGGTTTGAAATACAGCTAAAAATGGCAGGTCTTTGGCTTTAAAGGATTCAGCTCAAATATGACATTTTTCCCTTCCTGAAACCCTCCTGTTCCTGAGAGACATCAAGAACATGTTGTTCTTTTCTTTTTCTTAAATGGAGTTTAGTATCACCAGTGACACAAGACTCGTTTCTCTTGTTGAATTCTCCATCAGGCTGATGGGTGCAAGCTTTCAGCACTCATTTCTGGCTTTTGCTTTTGGCTGTGCAAATTAGAAGTACGTTTTGCCTTTTTTTTTTTTTTACTTCTAGCCTTGCAATGTGAATAAACACTGGTGCTACTTGATCACAGAACAGGTTAGGTTGGAAAGGACCACTGGAGGTCATCTAGTCCAACCTCCCTGTTCAAACAGGGTCTCCTGTGGGGGGAACCCTGAGGATTGTGTCCAGATGGCTTTTGAGGGAGGAAGAATCCAGGTAAGAAGACTCCATGCAGCTACCTACCTGTACACACAAAAGCAAAGGGGTTATATGTAAAAATTATTTTTTTCTTTTCTTACAGATTGCAAAAAATAAACCCATCTTTTTTTAAGAAAGAAAAAGAGCTAAATGAAAAACAGTTATCTTGTAGAAAGCTGTCTAAACCAAGACTTGTGAAGCTTTGTGAGCGTGGGCAGGGTGAGAGCAGCTCTGACCTGTAGAGTTTGCAGCTGTTTAGCCTGGGAGGGCTTTTGGGTGTGCTTCTTCCACTCCCATTTCAATTTGGGATGAGTCTTATGACTCTGATAATTAATTTATAACCATCTGATATATTGCTTTCTAGCTTCCATAGTTTCACAACAAAGTGTCCTTGGACAATGTGAAGGTACTTGTCCTCATTCAGGGCTGTATATGTGCTTTATAAAAAAATCTTAATTGTTATATTACATATGCAAATGAAAAAAAAACAAACACCCAGATATCTACCAAGACAAATTAGCTGGAAAATATTTAATTTTGGAGCTAAAGGGCTGAAAATTAATGACACATATCCTTTAAAGAAGTTTTCAAAAAACTGAGTCTTGATGTAAAGTGAGTCTTGATGTAAAGCAAGTGATTACTTGCAGCTATACCCTTGCAAGTAATTTTGATTAGAAATGTGTAAACACAGGAGTCTGTTCTAAAAGAGCATGAAACACTGTCATGCTGCTGCCTCTGTGCTGCAGGACAGGGGCAAATGAAACTAAATTTGGATTTGCCGTCTTTCTCAGCATATTGCAGACTGGTCTGGCTGAATGGAGCCCAGAGTCTGAGTCTCCTAAGAGTGGATGATATATTAAGACAAGAGCGTATTACGCGGTAAGAGATTAACAATGAGTCTGAAAAGGTATTGTGAATGTTAAAATCGCACTGACTAAAATATACTGAGGTTAAAATACAGGGTAACTTTACAAATCACTATTAATTTCTTTGGCTTTCATTGCAATAACATTGATTTAATTCATTAGATTCCTTTCTAAATCTATATTTCAGTTTTAGAGTTGTCAGTTTCTGTTAATGACAATTTTGCCCATCTGTTCTAATACGAAAATGAGGCTTCATGCAGGAGACATGATAGATCTCTAATAGTTGAAGAAGTAAGAATCTTAAAGGTATTTCATTTGGATTAGTAGATCCACTTTGATGTGATTCACCCTTGAAATTAAGCTGAGTACTAAAAACTTTTAACTGTATAATCAAAAAACAAAAGTGTCATATCTTGTCATTTAGGGCCCTGTCTATTTCATAATTTACAGAAAAAATTTCAAAACATTCCCACTCATTCTCTTTCTAATGACAGAGCCATAATTTTGGGTGTCAGCATATCAGAATTCCACTGGATGTGATTAGAATAAGAATTAGTTTCTTTAATTTGGCCATTCAAATAGTAGTATGACTACAGCAAGTCATTTTGCTAAGCCAGCCTTTGCTGCCAGGCTGGGTTACAACTTCTGCTTCAATCCAGGTTTAAAACTCCCGTTCCTCACCCAGGTCAATCTTCTGAAGGGGTAATTTTTCAAAGCAGTGTGTGAGTCTTAAGCACACAAATCCAGTTAGCAAATAACAAGATTATGTTCTGTGCACTGCTTTAAAAATTTACCCTAATATCCTAGAGATAGGAGCACAGTTGTTGCACATACTGCGTACGAGGTGTAATTTAAATTGTTTTTAGTAAGCAATTCTCTGCATTTATGCAATGCAATGTTGTTCTGGGGAAAAAAATGCCCGGCTAATTATTCTGTCTAGAAAAATAAACACATCCATTAAAGGCTTGACTACATATTAATGGATGACCTTTCTAGCCATAGTGTTTTCTTTGCAAATCTTCTAGAAAATTCTTTGTGCATTAAATAACATATGGAATTGGATTTTGTCTTTATCACTGAAAGTTACCAAACGTACCCTGAGTCAAACTCAGCACATTTAGTGTTGCCTTGTAACAAAGGAGATGGTTCCTATACTGTGCATCATTACTGCTTTCTGTCTTAAACTTCTCTTGACATTCAGAGTATAGCTTCGAAAATCAGACTAAAGAAGCTCCTACAAGACCAGATTTCTAATTTCTGAATACAAACTACTGAAAATTTAGCTTTTCAAGTGTAATACTTCTAACAAATTAAAAATCAACAAAAATATTATGCTTCTATGTTACCTGTTCAAGTGTATAGAATGTACAAAAACTTTAATCAAATACTCAGGTTTGCTCAGTTTTAAATTGTGTTAGTTTAATAGTTTCTATTCTGCTGTTTATATTAATGACATATTCCCATCTAAATATATTGCAGTGCTGAAAAGCCATCAAAACATTTCTAAGGTTGAATGAGTGCAGTTGCATTCATGATTTTTTAATAAAATGATCTCTTTCTATTGAACTGCTTCTTTTTTTTAACAGAGATTGAGATTGTATAATATATATATACATAGTTATAGGAGCATTATAAATACAAACTGCAGCTTCATTTACTGTCTGAATATTTGATTTCAGTTCATAGCTACACGGTGGGCTGAGAAATGTGAGTTACTGTACATAAAATATGAGAGCAAAAGAAAGAAGGATAAAAAAATGAGAGATGGAATTGATTATTTTTTTGCATATTGATTAAAAGTCTTATTATTTGAAGAAGCAACTGATAATTTGCTAATAGTGATTTTTCCAAGAACTGATGTTTATAAAAATGATTTTCATCTATTCTCCTTTTCCTCTTTCACAGTCCAGTTTATATTCTCTACTTTTTAATTCTTGCCTCTTTTGCAGGCATTTGATATTTGTAGTATACATATAAAAGCAGTTTGATATTGGCTAAATTTGGGCATAGTCGTGTTATGAATACGAACATCTGCAATGGAATTAAAAGCGGCATTCACCAAAATCCAAGTGCGAAGTATCCCAGTTAAGCATACGATTCTGAATGCATAATTTAGTTGCCATATTTTGTTTCTTTCCTCTGTGTGAAATGTTTATGAAATTCTCAGATTTATTAGGTATTTAGAATTTTCCTTTAATTTCTTACTTCATTTTTCTCTCTGTGCTTTCTGTGCCTGTAGTTAATCTGTGTGTGGACTGGTCCCATGTCATTTTATTTTGTTTCTATTCATGCTGGATGACTAGCCAGCCTATCAGGGATGTCAAATATTCAAACCAGCTGAAATTCAAGAACCTGCTATACTTGCTTGAGTTTAAAATGCTTTTTCCTACTGTCAAGTTAAATGGTTCAAATACTGCGGCACCAAATAGTCCTAAATAGCACTTATCTTTAAAACCTGATGCCCTTGAATATCTTCCCCCGTCCCCCCCAAACACGTATTCTCTCTCCTTCCTATTCTTTTTTTTTTTTATTTTTATGTTAATTGCTGCAGGAAGATTTGAAAATTCTCCGATTAAGTCTCTGATTGTATCTATCTCAGCTGGGAGTTGTTCAGGGAAAGCAAACATGAGAAAACAGATCAGATGAGATCCTTCTCCTGAAACTGGTGACAGTCAAAAATTTGTGCATAACCCAGCTAGACAAAAACCAAACCCTAATATTCTGATGGTGACTGAGCTGGGGAGCATAAGGTGAATTCTTACCATGCACATGGAGTGATCTGTTTCCACATCTAATATACCAGAATTCCCCCCACTTCCCAGCTGTGGCAATCCACTGCTGCCCTTTCAAGCAGAAGATGCCTTTTTTTTCTTGTGGACACCTGGCCAAGCAAAACACACGTGCTGTCTGGCTGCTGGTGGCTGGAGTGAAACATCAGATGGGAATAGATGCTACCAAAGCTCTCACTCGGTGTGATGTCAGTCATCTGGTTCATGATGAATTAATTTTAAAAACAAGCTACAGAAAAAATTCTTTTAATCCAAGAACCAGAAAGAAGTTGGTGTTTGCTCAGACTGAGGGCCTGAGTATGAATATAAATTTTTAAATTTGCGGTATATTGCATGACTAGTTCATCAACTTAAAAGTGGTATCACTAGGTTGCCTTAGTTTTGCATTTAAAACTGTTATACTTGAAGAAAAGCTGTTCTTATGAAACAGTTAATTTAAGGCAACCATGCATACAATTTAAATATAAAATATAGTTCAGATGTGGTTTCATAGCAAATGTGATCTGTTTAGAAATATGCCCAATTGAGAAAGATGAAGTATGGTGTGAATTACATTATTTCATCACAGAGTTCTGGCTTTGTCCTGTTGCAGGTCAAGAGCTTATCCAGGTTGTCAAACATGTTGGCACCTGACTTGCTTCCCTCCCAAGAGCAGAAGCACCACCTTAAGCCAGGTTATCTTCCTGCATCAGCTATTTACATAGACTAAACTTAGATACTCTGGCTGCCCTTCTGCACCTTCCTCCCACGTTCAAACACAAGAGGGAAGAACGAGGTTATCAGGTGGATAAAATGGAAATAAGTAGCAAAATTCCCATAGATCACTGATTGTCTGCTGTTTCACTCTTAATATTTAAGTAAGAACATGATATCTAGAATTTACGAAGAGCTGAGTGATAGTTGCTGGTTCTCATTGTGTTTAAAGTTTAGGAAAGCTTTCAAAGCTCTACCCACAAGTCAGTCCAGAGGTGCCAACAGGAAGGTTTTATGCCATAGCATGGATTGAATATGGTAATATGAGCTGTGCTCCTAATAGTGCTGGTAAACAGACTGTTCTAATCAGATTCAAATGCTAATATATATAAAATCTTTACCCATTTAAAAATAATAAAATATTTTGCTTCAATTAATTCTGATTGTGCTAGTAGAACATACAATCAACAATGTTATGCAAATAGTTATTTTTGCAGTTGAAATCAATAACTTATTTTCTTTTGTAATACAAAAAAATAGAGAAAAGGAGTTATTATTAATTGCTTATAAAACTAAATCTTTGTGTGGGAAGCCTGCAGGTATTAATCTCATTATCAAGACTTTCCTTCAAAGTCTGTATGACCATTATTGTTCATGATTCGACCACTCAAGAAATCTTGCCATAGACTCCTATTTTGAAAGTATTTATTGGAAGCTGAATGAAATTAGTTCTTTATGAGCTAAGTAATTGTAAAGTTACATTATCCTGCGGAAAGAGATAACTGATAAAATCTGACAATTTCAATTTTAAAACGGCTGTGCCTTGCTACACTGAAGTCATGATAACCCTCATATTTATAAATCTATAGCTTACTGGGTGCACATACATAGTCATGAAGTATCAGTTACGTTACTGATAAAGTACTTTAAACATTGATTATAAAATAACCTGTGTTAACAAAAAGTATATTGCTTGCTCATGCATACGTTATGGCTTGCTTCATTTGAGTTACTGTGTCTCTAATTCCTTTTTTCATTTCTGTTTTATTCTCTTGAACAGCCGTTGTTCGACTTGGTGTGACCCGTAAATGGGAGAAGCTTTGCTAATTAAGCTTTGATGACACCCACGCACCAGCAAGATTCTGGGCTCCTGAGGAGGAACAAGGGCTCTTTGGTAAGACTTGGTGCATCTGAAGGTCTTGCAGAAAATTTTCAGTCTCTGTTGAGAAGAAACGGATAACAGCACTGAATATAGAGATAGTCCAGGCTAGGAATACAAGCAACCAATACTGCTCACTGGTCTCCTCCACACAGGTCTAAGGGCCATACCCTACCCCTGGAGGGCTTGTAGGTAGTAAGGAACTCTTGTGGTCATAGTTTCTCACAGTCCTTAAGTGACTAAGGTGTCTTCTTTGTCACTGGCCATGTGGTGTCCTGGATGTGTGCCCTCAGCACCCGAGGGGGACATGTCTATGGTGTTCCCACTGTCTTTTGAAGAGTTACCTTCTCTTGCAATCCCCCTTTCCCCTACACCTTCAGAAAGTAATCAGGAGCATGTAGTATCCCAGAACAGGGCTGCTAGGTCTCCAGCAATGAGGTTTGACCCAGGCTGGGATAGTTATTGATCTTCTTTACCCTTGCACATGGTTCTGGATATACAGTGCTGGTCCCGTGCCTGTGTGGTTGCCTTTGAAGCTGTGCCTGAGGCTGGCAAAGCAGGATGGAATTTCGTCTCCGAAATGATGAGCTGGTTTCTGCTTTATTCACAACCAAATTGCATACAAAGAGATGATTCTTTCACAATTTTGTTACGTGTTTTTCAGCAAGGGAAAATTGACAAATCTAGAGTATAATCATCATAACTTCCATTCATAACAGGAGTATCTAATGCCCAGGGTGCATTCTGTGGTAAAGACCACTGGTTTGAACAGAAAAAAACCTCAACCACTGAGTCCTCAGGACAACTCCAGCACCATGCAAAGCAATAATCTGTGTTCTGAAAGTATGTATTTTTTAAAAATCCCATCCTTTTCTAGAGATTTGCCTTATATCACAGCAGACTGTCCAAAGTGACATAAAACATCCAGCAAATCAGAAGCAGCCATTCCATTAAAATAATGTCTGTTTTCCTGCATTATTTATGTATTAATCCTTGTGGGTCCCTTCCAGCTTAGCATATTCTGTGATTCTGTTACATATATATATATACACATACATATATATATATATATATTTAATATATACATACACACACACATATAGTGGTGGAATCACCATCCCTGGAAATGTTCAAAAAGTGAGCAGACATGGCACTTCGTGGTATGGTGGTATTTGGTTGAAGGTTGGACTTGATGATCCGAGAGGTCTTTTCCAACTTGAATTTCGATTTCATGATTCTCTATGTGCATATTGTGTATGTTCTGTCAATGGGCCTGGTCTGGTTTTTATATGAAAACACACGGCCCCAAGGTCCTAACCCCTTGTTGTGCGTAGGGTTTGCTCATATAATTTTTGAGGATGCAGATATTAATGCCCATTAATAAATTAATATCCATTACCACAGCAGGTTTCATTATGGGCTCTGTCTGCCTCAGTGGCAGCCATAGGAGGACGGTGCCTTGCTGGGCCAGACCTGGTCACTTTTTCCATGGGACTGGTAAAAAACTTCCCGGTTTCCCTGTCAGTTCCTAAAATATAATAAAATAAATACGGAAATCTCCTCAGTTTATAGTTTCTTTTCCCAATTAGCTATGCTGGGGTGTGGTTAACACAAACTAATCATACTCCAGAGTGCTAAAATGTACATGGTGCAGCGGAGTGCCTCACGTCTCCTGGGGTGTGATTATTTAATGATAATGATGCCCCCTGCAGAGGCACCTTATTGCTCTTTTGCAAAAACAATCTTTATTGAGGGGAATTAATTGCATTGTTGTTGATAGCAAGAAATAAGTTAATATTTTGAAATGATCTTTCTGGTTTGCACAGCTTAAAGGGATGTTAGCACAATTATGTCAAATAAATGACCTGCTTTGAAAGTTTCTCAATATATTAGGTCTGGATTCCAAAGCCACTCTGAATATATGTTTTCTCTGAAGATTTGGTTTCACTGGGAGTCTTGAAATGCTGAGAAGAGTTAATCTCTCTGTTCCATGGATACCTTGTATTGCTGCCTAAAAATTGATCTCTTCGGGGTCACTGACTGTTTTCTACTTAGAGGCAAATTTGCAGTTACACTGGATTCCCACAGCATATTTACTCTATGCAAAGTATCTGAGAGCAACTTTTATGGTAGGGTTTTTAATTAGCGCGATGTATAAAAGCAGCGAAGTTAATAAGGATGAAATTTGCTGGTGTGCTGACTTCTATGGAAGGCAATTGCCTCAGAGTCATGGTCATAGCCTAGTCTTAAATATCCATCCATATTATTGCACTGATGCTACATAGATTTTAGAAGGCGCAGCTCACAGCTCCCAACTGGAAAAGATACAAGCAGCAACATATACTTTACGTACTCCTATCTACCCACTAATTTATCTCCAGAATAATCACTAATTTACTTATCTCAGTGCTAATGTTTGCTACAGTAGTTTGGGTTTTGTTTCTTACTTTATGGGAGTCTTTGCATCATTTTTATCACCTGCTTGCTTTTTTTATACTAATGGTTCAGTACATCAGCATTACAGTAATAATATAGGTATATATCCATTGTAAAAGGATGATTTACTGCAGCAGGGTGGATGTATTTACCATGTGTGCGGTGCTGCAACAAATGAAAAGATCAGAAATATGTGGTCCTGTGTCAGCATATGTGTAGGCATACCTGAATGTGTAAGCATGAACAAAGCAATGCCCCTTGGTGAAGTCACCTGCAGTGGTACTCACTCTGTGTGTGGGACTGCTTTAATTTTGCTTGTATAGAAATCATTTCCATGTACATAATTCTAGTTTTAGTTAAGTAGGATTGGCTCACCAATATACAAGCAGCCTGCCTTTCATCTGGATGAAGCCAAGATCTTGGATCAGCTTCTACATTAAATAGAAAATATTAGATCTAGATAAACTAATTTATGTTATGTGAAGACTGGTTGCTTCCTCTTCAGGGAATGAATGGATATTCTGATTTTTTTTTTCCATCTTTCCAGCTGGAAAAACAGCTGAATGTGGAGTTGTTGAATGTAGGTTTCTTATTTTCACAGAAGAAGTATGGACAATTACATCATGCATTTAAATTATTTCAGCTCCTACAAAATGAGAAGCACATTTGATTTGTCTTCCATTAGCTGAATTGGTAATAATACTATTTAAAAAAATATTTTTCTCTCTTTTTAGACCTGTATGACAAGGTCAGTTGTTCTCCAGAGTCTTGTTTTAATTGCTTTGATAGGTAGAGAATTAAAAAATTGAAGCTTTCAGGGATGTGAGGGGTGTTGACAGAAAGTCAAGGGAAAGAATGTGCCAAAGAGCAGCAGAAATCAGGAAAAGCAGTACAGGTGGTGGAAGGGATGGGATAGATAACAAAAGAAGCTGAGAGAATAGACATTCCACAGTCTTGCAAGGAGGCAAGGGAAGGCAGGAGGGATTGGCAGGGGAAAACTGTCCTTCCATCATCCCTGATCTGCCTGTTTTGTGAGGTGACAGTGCCACATGTATGTGAGCGGGAAACATGAAATGGAATAATCTGATATGAAGAATCAGCTGAGTCCTCGAAAAGCAAAAAAAGCAGCCTGAAACTTGAAGGTGAGGAATTGGCTCTTCACCCAGCTATGTTCTCTCTTGTTGGGTGTTGCTGCCCAGTACCAGGCAAGTCAATGGGAAGGAAGATCCCATGTCCCACCTACCTGAGTATTGGGGTCAGAGCCTTGGGGATCCATTTCAGTAAGAAATTGCTGCTCTGAGCAGTCTCCTGAAAGATGGTGGTAACAGAAACTAGACATAGTCCCTTGGAAAACACCTATGATTGCCAGAATTTATGTCACTGAATGCCTAGGAAGTTGTCAGTGATGTTGCTGTGGGTTGCACAGCGCTTGGGAAAATTGTGGTTTGTTTTTGTCTGGTTTTATTTGGTTTGGGTTTTGTAAACTGTGGAAATCAGGGAGAGAATAGCTTTTAAAAAAAGTTATAACAGGTATTAAGAAAAAAATTAAATGAACTTTTTAAAGGAATCTTTTTAGAAGATGCCTTTGTTGGGAAATGCGTGCTTTGTCTTTACTGTAAGTCTCCACTGTTTTTCCTTTTGCCTTTATCTTGGATAACAAGCAGAGCTGATCAGCAATTTCCCCATGAAATAGGAATAATAAAGCTATCTCCACCCAATTTATTGGCAGTGTAGGTGGATACTGGGTATATCTGGAACTCCTCCTCTGTGCTGGTGGTGGTAGTGGACCAGTGCTTGAGGGTGCTAAAAACCAAGACCTTCTAAGATAGG